>NC_086452.1:304500956-304800956 GCF_028390025.1 Pseudophryne corroboree | reverse complement strand
TATAAATGTAGACAATGTATTTTTCCATGTCCGCTATATTTCCTACGATATCACTGGCTTTGTGGCTGAATAGATCATTCTGCAGTTTATACAGAGCATTTATGTTCCTAACATGTCGGAGACACAAGCTCTGTCTCCACACTTCTCTAGAGTGATGCAGGCTAGAGACTAGTCAACTTTCTAATCAATCACTGCATTTCTTCGGGTTCCATGGTCTCCACAGGCTTAACCTTAGGTATGATCTGATGGAGACCAGGACTGACACAGAATAATAAAGCCTTGTGAGCCTCCCAGGATACAATGGGCTCCTCGCCCTTCATACCCTGCCCCCATGCCCAGGCACTTCAGTTTTTTCTCTGTGCCAGTATGGAGCTGGTCACACTCACTGAACAAGGGCTGCACACTGCTGCCCGAGTTTTTACTTTTTAACTGTTACATATATTTTTTTTCTTGTTTCTTTTGAGCAATCGGCGCCTGGCAGTCCAAGACGAAGCTAGCGCTGACTCTCAAACACCCCCACCGTGCTGCAACGCTACAACTGGGTGCGTGATTTTGGCGGGACCCCTGGCGATACATCTTCACTAGCAGAGGCACAGGGGTACCCAGGACTGCAACTGGATCACTGGGGGACAGGTAAGACCTACTGCACAGTCCATTTACTGCTGGTCTGGATCAGCTGCGCTGAGGTTCTCCCAGACCATTAAGTGTTCTTGCGACCACACTAGACTACCAGGGCTTTAATGTTGTATACTGGCGCTGGAGACACAGACACGCAAGGAGAACAGGTGGTGACTTCAGCATAGGGGAGGTCAGTACTTCCCCAGCGGCTCCTCCCCCTGCCCAGGACGCCATTCGACAGCTTGGGCTGCTTTTCCCTCATCCTTCTACATACAGAAAGTGGGCAGCCATTCTCTGAGCTCTGCAGGTCTCTAGAAGCGGCGGGCAGAATCTCCCTGTATTACTCTACCACATAACTGGTTATACAAAGCGCTCCATCCTACCAAGCCTCTTCTACAGAGCAGTGTAGTTGATATCAGTGCCCTTTGCAGTTAAATTGTTAATTCTGCATTGTATGTGACTTATGCTACTGTTGTATTGCTGCATGTTTTCATCTCTTACTGTCTAATATTACTTTTCACTTTTTTTCTCACATAACCCTTGAAAATTGGTGTATTTTGGGGTTAAATTGCATAACTTTATATTGTGTGTGAATTTGGTCACATACTATCATTGTTACATGCTGCATATTGTTATATGTGTGTGTGTACACTGTATTTCTGCTATGTCTAACAAATCTAAGATCTTACAGACAGGGGCATCTACATTGGTGGTATGTTAAACTTGTAACAGGTAAGTTTTACCTCAGGATGGTCAGTGCACAGCCTGTCTGGTGCCCCCCAGCACATCAGCCCCTTCGGCACTAGTGCAAGAACTCCCATGGGCATCTTCTACTCCATTGCTGACCATATTGCTCCACCTGTGGCTTCCCCTATAGGCATACAACAGCCACTACAGTCCTCAATGGCTCCCCTATGGGATTTCAACAGTTATTACAACCTGTTTATCAGTCAATTGCAGCCCCGTCCGTCCCTTCTATATGGTTGGACTCATTCTCTCACTCTATACAGAGTTTGGCTGCTTCCTCTGCTGCATGTCAGAGCATGATGCAGGGTCAGGGTACAATACCTACACCCTTCACATCTAAGCGTGCTGTGCCTTCCTCACAGTCTACTCTCTGATTCAGAAGAATCATCTGTTACTGCTGGTCATGTTAAGGTTTCAGACCCTGAATCCCCCTTAGGGGATGAGGAGGTACCACCTAAATTTCATGTGGCTGCATTAATTAGGGCTGTCACATACTCATTTTAGCTGGAAGATGCTGAACCAGCCCCCTACTACTAAAGATTCTCTGTGCAAACAACAGAAGGTAGTTATAGTGGAGTTTCTACACTCAGACCACTTCTCAGAAGCTATGAGCAAAGAATGAAAAACTCCCACTAAGAAATGTATGGTTCTTAAGAAGCTCATTTCCTATAATCCACTGCCATCAGCAGATTGTACAAAGTGGGAGACTCCACCTATGGTGGATGCACATGTGACACATTTAATGAAAAGTTCAATACTTCCTATCCCGACTGCATCCTCCCTTAAGGAGCTGCTTGTGTCTCAAGTCTATGTACAGTACTTGGGCTGACAACCTTGAACAGAGTTTCACGTCTGATCCCAGCAAGGACCAGTTATCTTTACTCACTAATATCAGAGATCCAGCCTATTACACTGGTGAGGCAGCTTTAGACACAGTTCTGTTATCCTCTAAGGCTTGCGCTGTTTCCATTGCAGCTCACTGCATTGTGTGGCTTCAGAAGTTGGTGGACGCACAGGTTATTGTACCAGTTCCTCCCCAGATGCAAAACAAGGGTTACTATTCAAACCTTTTTGTGGTACCGAAACCGGATGGTTTGGTCATGACCATTCTGAACTTAAAATCACTAAACCCCTTTCTGAGGGAGTTCAAGTTCAAAATGGAGTCTCTAAGGGCGGTGATATCAGGTCTGGAGGAAGGGGGATTCCTGGTATCCCTGGATATCAAGGATGCGTACCTCCACATTCTGATTTGGCTGCCGCATCAAGCTTATCTCCGATTCGCACTGTTGTACTGTCATTTTCAGTTCCAGGCCCTACCATTCGGCCTCTTCACAGCACTGAGGGTATTCACCAAGGTGATGGCGGAAATGATGCTTCTCCGCAGACAGGGGGTGAACATAATTCCATATCTGGACGATCTGCTGATAAATGCATCATCCAAGGAGAAGCTGTTACAGTCCATTGTTCTCACGACCCACCTGCTCAGGGAACACGGTTGGATCCTGAATCTTCCAAAATCACATTTAGAACCAACACGGTCGGTTGACCTTTCTGGGAATTATCCTCGACATGGAAGTGCAGAGGGTGTTTCTTCCAGAGGAAAACGCATTGGTGATAGACAGCAGGGCTGCAGCAGCATTTAGGAAACCGATAAATGAGAGCAACCAGGACCAGGGAACCAGAAATTACCTGGGAGCACAGAGCTGGAGAACCTTTCACAAGGAGGTAACTTGAAGCACTGGCACTATCCGTCTGAACCAGCCCCCTTTTGTAAGGTGAGAACATGCAGGATTGGCTGGACACATATTGGGAACTTCTTTGGTAATACTCTTGTCTCCAACATGGCTGCCCCCAGCACAGGAGACATAATTAGCTGTTAGCACACAGCTTTAGCCAGCTTCTGTCTCTGACACATTATACTGTATCATCACTAGAGGACCTTACCGCAGCGGTCCCCGCCAAAGCGCCCGGCTCTCTAGACCCCCAGCCCTTGGCAGCTGCACATTCGTCAAGGAGGACCTGCCGCCGCAGCCACGCCAACCAGCGGGACAGTAACCCGCAGGAGCACCCGCTGGAGGTAAGGCTCCGGAGCCTGACAATCTACACATGCAACAGAGAATACATCTGTCGCCAAAGGTCAGGATTTCACTCCTCTGGTGACTGCAATTACCTCACCTTCTGGAGGGCCGCAGGTTTGGGATTCAGGACTGGATCCTTCTAACCACGGATTTAAGTTTCCGGGGCTGGGGCACAGTCACTCAAGGGGAAACCTTCCAAGTAAGGTGGTCAAGTCTGGAAGCCAGCCTGCCGATTAAACATTCTGGAACTAAGAGCCATCTACATCGGTCTTCTCCAAACAGCCCATCTTCTGAGAAATCGGGCCATTCAAGTGCAGTCGGACAATGTAACGACAGTGGCTTACATAAACCGACAGGGCGAAACGAAGAGCAGAGCTGCAATGCCAGAGGTAACAAGCAATCTTCATTCCGGGAGTAGACAACTGGGAAGCGGACTTCCTCAGCAGACACGATCTCCATCCGGGGGAGTGGGGTCTCCATCCGGAGGTGTTCAAGGAGGTAACAGATCTTTGGGGTGTACCTCAAAGAGCCGAGGCCTCTTCCTCTTCAGGAGGACCTGTTGCAGCTGGGGCCGTTCGCCTATCAAGACTTACCACAGCTACGTTTGACGGCATGGAGGTTGAACGCTAGATACTAGCTCAGAAGGGCATTCCGAACAAGGTTATTCCTACCCTGATACAGGCTAGGAGAGTAGTGACGTCTAAACATTACCATCATATTTGGAAGAAATATGTATCTTGGTGTGAGTCCAAGAAGTTTCCTATGGTGGAGTTTCAACTGGGACGGTTTCTCCTCTTCCTGCAAGTAGGTGTGGATATGGTCCTGCGGTTAGGATACATAAAGTTCCAGATTTCGGCCCTATCCATTTTCTTCCAGAAACAGTTGGCTGCCCTCCCTGAGGTTCAGACTTTTTTGAAGAGAGTTCTGCACATCCAACCTCCCTTTGTACCGCCTATGGCGCCCTGGTATCTTAACGTGGTGTTGCAGTTCCTCCAGTCGAACTGGTTTGAGCCTCTACAGGAGGTTGAGGTCCAGTTTCTCATGTGGAAGGCTGTCACTTTGTTGGCCTTAGCTTCTGCTAGACGTGTGTCGGAGTTGGAGGCTTTGTCATGTAAAAGCCCATACTTGATCTTCCATGAGGATAGAGTGGAGCTTCGGACACGTCAACAGTTTCTTCCGAAGGTTGTGTCGGCATTTTTATATCAACCAACCTATTGTGGTGCCAGTTGCGACTGACTCCTCAATTTCATCAAAGTCCTTAGATGTTGTAAGGGCTCTAAAAATCTATGTAAGGAGGACTGCTCGTCACAGAAAATCGGACTCTCTATTTGTCTTGTATGATCCCAAGAAACTTGGGTGTCCTGCTTCTAAGCAGACGATCTCTCGCTGGATCAGGTTCACTATCCAGCATGCGTATTCTACGGCAGGCTTGCCGTGTCCTACGTCTGTTAAGGCCCACTCTACCCGTAAGGTGGGTACTTCTTGGGCGGCTGCCCGGTTTGTCTCGGCTTTACAACTCTGCCAGCAGCTACTTGGTCAGGGTCGAACACGTTCGCAAAGTTCTACAAGTTCGATACTTTGGCCTATGAGGACCTTAAGTTTGGTCACTTGGTTCTGCAGGAGCCTCCGCGCTCTCCCTCCCGTTCTGGGAGCTTTGGTACATCCCCATGGTACTAATGTGGACCCCAGCATCCTCTAGGACATAAGAGAAAATAGGATTTTAATTACCTAGATCCAGATGCGAGCTTCGTGGACGCACTCATGGTCCCATGGACCTTTCCTCTGGCCTGTCTCGTTCCTCTAGTCTCTTCTTCCCAGAGTACTGTGGAAATTCAAAGAGGATGGCAGCATGCCCCAGACGCCATTGGTTCACGGATGTACTAGCTCTCTTCATAGACCAGCCCTTCCTTCTACCTCTTCTTCCAGACCTGCCCCCCCCAGTGGCCGTGCCTCAATCCGGACCTACCTCGCCTGTCTTTGCATGGCTCCTGAGACATACCTCCTAAGGGACAAAGGTTTCTCCAGAGCGGTAGTTCAAACTATGCTTCAGGCTTGGAAACCAGCCTCTGTTCGCATTTATCACCAGATTTGGCACTCCTTTCAATGGTGTGCTCTTTGTCATTACGACCCTAAGGTTCTTATGATCCCTAGACTTTTAGCCTTCATACAGGCAGGCCTCACCATGGGTCTTCGCTGTCATGACTGTGATTTTGTGAACCCGGTGTTAGTGAAGTCTGTATGGGCGACTGAAGGACTATGTGAATATTAGGCTGGTCTGTAGGAATCAGTAAGAAGAAGAAGCAATCCCTGACCGGGGATCGAACCCGGGCCTCGGCAGAGGAAGCCGTATCCTGACCACTGCATCACCAGGGACTTTGATAGCAGGATGATGAATGTATAGGTGAGATTGAATTGGATATAGTGTCACAGGAGTAGGTGCTTATGTACTCGAGGTTACTGGCGAGATAGTAAGATGGACTGGTTACTGGTGAGACTGAGAACCGGGATGGTTACCGGTGAGACTGGGATGCAACTGTAATCCGGGCTGGTACCGGATATAACTGGAAACGCAACTGAAAGTAGAATGATGACTGTGGCTGTGACTTTAGGACGAGGCTGAAGAACACTGCGGCTGTGCCTTTAAAATGAGACGGTAGAATACTGCAGCTGTGGTTTTAAGATGAGACTGTGGAATACTGCAACGGTGACTTTAAGATGAAACTGTAGAATACTGCAGCTGTGACTTTAAGTTGAGACTGTGGAATACTGTGACTTTAAGATGAAACTGTAGAATACTGCAGCTGTGGCTTTAAGTTGAGACTGTGGAATACTGTGACTGTGACTTTAAGTTTAGACTGTGGAATACTGTGACTGTGACTTTAAGTTGAGACTGGAATACTGTGACTTTAAGATGAAACTGTAGAATACTGCAGCTGTGGCTTTAAGTTGAGACTGTGGAATACTGTGACTGTGACTTTAAGTTGAGACTGTGGAATACTGTGACTGTGACTTTAAGATGAAACTGTAGAAATACTGGACATCAATGGTAACACAACTGTAACCCAGACTGGGTAGCAAAGGAACAGAGTTCTACAGGAAATGAAGTACAAGTATTACCTTTAGGGAGCTCAGCTTCTAAGCTCACACAGAGCTGTGTGTGACATGAGGAACTGGCAGAGTTTCCAACTCGAGTCTCCTAACTTATACTACCTGGTCCTTGGTGATTGGTGAGCAGTGTCAGGTGATTCAGAGAGTCTCAGGCTGGCACAGGATTGGACAGCTCTGGGTCAGGTGAACAGTCACTGTTATGTGAGTACTCTAGAATAGGCTGTGATGTGGCGTGAGGCCTAGCAGGCCGAAAGAACACTGAAGCCTGAACTTCTGCAAACAAACAGAGGATGCTGGCTTTTAGGCCTAAACTTCAGATTGCTGAATTCAGATTCACACAGAAGATTAATCACCACAGTTGGAGCGCGTTAACTCTTACCTTCCAGGCAGAGGACTCAGGAAACTCATGGTAATGGCAAGCTGTTTATCCCAGTGAGCAGAAAAGACACAGGATCCAGGACAGATGGCAGGGGCAAGTCACCCAATATGAGAACTACAGTCAGGATCGTGACATTCGCCTGACTTCGCTCAAGGTCCAGGTCTCAGCTTTGTCCGTCTGGTTCCAAAAGAGGCTGGCTCCTTTGCCGGATGTGCTTACCTTCCTTCAGGGGGTACTCCGGATACAGCCTCCATTTGTCCCTATGGTTTCTCTCGGATCTCTCCTTGGTTCTTCAGGCCTTACAACACAGTCCTTTTGAACCACTGGAAATGGTATATTTCAAGTGGCTCACCACCAAGACTTTTAATGTTAGCTATTGCTTTAGCCCGTAGAGTCTCTGACTTGGGAGTTGCTCCCCATTTCTGATATTCCACCAGGACCGGGCTCATGCAGCAATTAGGACTAAATGTGGATACCTATGCTAAGGATGTCTTTAAATTTCATGTCAAGGAACCAATTGTGGTACCGGCCTTCCAGGAACCTGGTCTCTCACCAGAGGAACCCTCCTTGGATGTTGTCCGTGCCCTTAGGATCTACGTGGACCGAGCTAATTCTGTTAGGAAAGCAGATGCCATATTCATCCTCTATGGATTCCACATGCAGGGCTGGCCTGCCAATAAACAAACATTGGCACGCTGGCTTCACATGACTATCTCACAGGCTTACACGCAGGCTGATCTACCTGTTCCAAGTACAGTATCTGGTCATTCTGCTCGCTTTGTGGGTCCTTTGTGGACAGCACACCATGTGGCATCTGCTGAACAAGTATGCAACGCTGCTACATGATATTCTACCCACACAATTACGTAGGTTCTATGCCTTTGATAATTTTGCCTCTCAGGATGCGACCTTTGGCTAAGTCCTCATTTCATTTTAGGAGCGTTCCCTCGCTATTACAACTGCTTTGGGACCTCGAAGAAAAATATACGTTATGGTAAGAACTTACCGTTGATAACGGTATTTCTCCTAAGTCCACAGGATAACAGTGGGATATGATGAAGTGATAGCGGATTTGCACCAATCGGTCAAAGCTTTCCGGCCTCCCAGTATGCAGCGGGCCTGTCCATATATCCTCCCCTCCTGGCTCAGGCAAATCAGTTGTATTCCCAAAGCTCAAGGCAGGAGCATCATAGATAGCCCTAATCAGGCGAGAAGAACACACATGCACACCCTTCCGTACAAGAAGGAAGAGGTTGGTGAGTAAAAGGATCCTCAAATCAGGTGCATCAGGGTGGGATCCCTGTGGATCCTGTGAACTTAGGAGAAATACCGTTATCAACGTTAAGTTCTTACCATAACGTATAGTTTTTCGGCAGGGTCCACAGGTTATCCACAGGATAACAATGGGATTTCCCAAAGCAATTAAGTAGTGGGGACACTCCTTATTGGACAGGCGAATCCATCGCCCGAATTCAGCATCATGAGAAGCAAAGGTATTTATGGCATAATGTCTAATGAATGTGTTAATGGAAGACCATGTGGCTGCCTTACATATCTGTTCTGCTGAAGCACCACGTTGTGCTGCCCATGATGGACCTACCTTACGAGTAGAGTGAGCAGAAACATTAGCCGGAACATGGAGATAAACTTGAGAATATGCTTCTGAAATCATCATCCAAAGCCATGTTGCCAGTATCTGCTTATCAGCAGGCCATCCCCTCTTTTGAAAAGCGTAGAGAATAAAGAGAGAATCTGTCTTTCTGATAGCACTGGTACGATCCACGTAGATCCTTAATGCACGGACCACGTCCAGCGATGCATCTCCCGCAGAAAGGCCCGGTACCTGGAAAGCCAGGAATACAATTTCTTCATTAAGGTGGAATTTAGACACCACGTTCGGAAGATACCCAGATCTAGTTCTGAGAACTGCTTTATCTGGATAAAAAATCAGAAATGGGGAACGACATGATAATGCCCCCAAATCTGATACTCTTCTAGCTGACGCCATAGCCAGTAGAAAGAGAACTTTAGCTGTCAACCATTTAAGATCCACTTTATTAAGTGGTACAAATGGGGCAACTTGAAGGGCTTTCTGGACTAGACTTAAGTCCCAAGGCACTGTAGGAGGAACAAAAGGAGGTTGAATGCGCAGCATTCCCTGGAAAAAAGTATGCATATCCTGTAAGTTGGCAATTTTCTTTTGGACCATACAGTCAATGCTGACACTTGCACTCTCAAGTAAGCCACCTTCAAACCTATATCCATTCCTGCCTGAAGGAATGCTAAGACCCTGGAAAATCTGAAAGACTTAGGGTCCATTTTCTGTTCACTGCACCAATGAATATAGGTTTGCCATATTCGGTAATAAAGGCGAGCTGAGGAAGGTTTCCTTGCTCTGAGCATAGTTTGAATTACCTGTTGTGAGAATCCTCTTGACCTCAGGATAGAGGTTTCAAGAGCCATGTGGTCAAAGACAGTCGATCCAGATGTCTGTGATAACAAGGACCCTGCATTAGTAGATCTGGGCGTTGAGGGAGCAGAAATGAAGCATCCTTCGACATTATCTGCAGATCTGTGTACCAATGCTTTCTGGGCCAAGCCGGAGCTATTAGTATCACGACACCTTTCCCTTGCTTTATCTTTCTCACCACACTGGGTAATAGGGTGATTAAAGGAAACACATAAGCCAGATGAAAGTCCCATCTCACCGACAGGGCATCCACAAAGATAGCTCTGGGATCCTTTGTTCTTGACCCATATGCGAGCACATTGTTGAGACGGGACGCCATGAGACCTATCTCTGGCAACCCCCACTTCTCTACTAGAGTCTGCAAGACCTTTCGGTGTAGAGCCCATTTGCTTGCCTGAATGGCGTGTCAACTGAGAAAATCCGCTTCCCAGTTTAGGACTCCCGGATCGAACACTGTGGACAAGGCTGGATGATGAAGTTCTGCCCACTTTAGTATGTGACTTACCTCCTTCATCGCTTTTCGGCTGCGAGTTCCTCCCTGATGGTTGAGATGCGCTACTGTCGTTGCATTGTCCGAGCGGATCTGAACTGCTTTTCCCTGAAGAATGTCCTTTGCCTGAATCAGTGTCATGTATATGTCCTGAAGTTCCAATATATTTATTGGCAGGCAACCTTCTTCCTTAGTCCATTGCCCCTGGAAACACAACCTTCCTGACACTGCTCCCCATCCCTGGAGACTGGCATCTGTCATCAGAATTTCCCAATCTGATATCCATAAGGGTCCCCCCTTGACCAGATGGGATGTCTATAGCCACCAGGCTAATGACCTTCTCACTTCTATCGTAAGAACCATAGTCCGTGTTTTTATCGTCTGATGCAACCCATTCCATTTGGCAAGGATCAGACGCTGCAGAGGCCTCAAGTGGAATTGTGCATACTCCACCATGTCGAATGTTGACACCATCAGCCCCATCACACGCATTGCTGCGTGAATGGATACTTTCTGATTGTGTAGCAAGTCCTGAACCCTTGACTGAACCTTGGATATCTTGTTCAGAGATAACATGAAGCTCTCTGAAGACTTGAATCCAGTACAGCCCCCAAGTGAGTCATCCGCTGTGACGGAACCAGAGATGATTTTGCCCAATTTATGAGCCACCCATGCTTCTGCAGACACGTTATTGTCTGTTGCAGATGACATAGGAGCAATTCCTGCGACTGTGCCAGGATTAAAAGATTGTCAAGGTATGGAAAAATTCTTATCCCCTGCTGGCAGAGATAAGCTGCCTGTCAGGAACCAGCGTTCAGTGATGTCTTACTTACCGGCGCGCTGGTGTGCAGGCCTCCGGAGGTCACGGCCCCAGTCTGCTCCGTATGAGCATCCTGTCTGCGGTGCGCAGTACCCACTATTGTGTTGCACCCCTGAAGTCCATTCTGCTGGTGTCCTCCTGTGTACCAGCCATCTGTTCAGCATGGACGCCGCCATGACACTTGTGGTCAGCTGACCGGAGAGCACCCAATCCTGTGCTGTGATTGCTCACATGATCCAAGTACCCAATGACTGCCAACCAGGGGGTATAAGTCCAGAGCACTGACTCAGCTTCATCACCTTGGACAACGCGTTGCATTGCTGCATAGCGTCTCCTGGTCTCCGTTCCTGTTTCCAGTCTCCAATTCCTGTTTCCAGTTTCCAGTCTTCAACTCCTGTTTCCAGCAATCTTCTGTTTCCAGTCATCTCCAAGTGATCTCCTGGTTCCAGCATTCCTGTAGAACTACAGGTCCCAGCATTACATCAACTCCAGCTTCTGCTACAGTCAGCTTCCACCGTTTACAGTAGAGACTTCTCTCCAGGTGCTATCCATTGTTTTCACCTGTGTATGATTGACTTGCATTGTGCTTTGATATCTGGCACTCAAATACCATCTCTTCATATGCATTCCATGCCGTCTCCTGCTTAAACCTTGCTTGGTTATGGACTGGCATTACTATTGACTGTGTGGAGAATTATTGCTGGGTTTTAATCCAACTGTGGGAGTGATCACCATCAGATTGCTAATTCAGTTTCCAGACTGATTCATTGCATGTGTTTCTGCACTGGTTTCTAGACCAGCTGAATATCAGTGACTGTTTGTATTATTATTGTCAGCATTCCTGTACCCATCATTTCAAATTCATCTGTTATAATCTGTGAGCATTTAATAAACATCATTGTGCACATGCGCAGGAATCATTTACAGCCTCCCAGTTTCCTCCATCGCACCACCACTGTCCCACTAGTGCCCCCTCCGGGGACAGATAAAACCACAGATCTGACACTGCCATTACCACCATAATCTTAGTAAATACTCTGGGAGCTGTGGCTAACCCAAAAGGTGGGCCTGGAACTGAAAATGCTGTTGGAGGATAGCGAACCTGAGATATCACTGATGGGACAGTGCTATAGGAACATGTAGGTAAGCATCCTGTATATCCAGGGATACCATATAATCCCCTGGCTCCATGGCCAAAATTATGGAACGTAAAGTCTCCATGTGAAACCGAGGTACCCAAATGTTTTTGTTCAGCACTTTGTGATTGACAGTGGGCCGAAATGACCCATTTGGCTTCTGAACTAAAAGCAGGTTGGAGTAAAAACCCTGTCCTTGTTGCGCATGAGGAACTGGAATGACTATTCCTGAATGAAGCAATTTCTGAACTGCCTCTTGCAAAGCCCTGGCCTTTGTCTCTACCCGAGACAGGCTGGTACAAAAAAACCTTTGAGGAGGGTGCTTCTTGAAGGCAAAAGCACAACCTAGAGATACCGCTTCCTGCACCCAGGCATCTTTTAATAGACTGCTGCCAGATCTGTGCAAACTGAAGAGTCGGCCCCCCACCCTGGGGTCTTCCAGTTGGAGGCCGGCATCATCAGGCTGATAGCTTATTAGCTGTTTTACCAACTCGTCCTCTGGTAGCCCAATGCTTTTTAGTCCTACCAGACTTGTATTAGGACTGCCTGCTATCACTTTTACCTTTAGCTTTACCTTGATACTGAAAGGGACGAAAAGCCGGAACTTTAGGTTTGAAATTGTATGTGGAAGGAAACTTGACCTTCTTGGAGTCTGCTTCTGACTCCAAAATATCTGTCAATTCTTTACCAAAGAGAATATCTCCAGAAAAGCAGAAAACCTTCTTAGACTCTAAATCAGCTTTCCACGTACGTAGCCAAACTGCTCTGCGAGCAGCTATTGTTGAAGCTGGTGCCCTGGAGGCTCTCTATATGCTATTGAAAAATCCCCCTCCAATGCATCAGACCAGGCAGCCACTGCCTTTGCCATCCAAGCTGAATCCATGGCTGGCCTTATGACTGCCCCAGACAGGGAAAACATGGTTTTTAGAAACCCATCCACTCTCCTTTTCGTGACATCATTTAATGATGTTCAAGGCAAAGGTAATGTAGATTTTCGCACTAATCGAATCACATGCATATCTACTTTAGGAGCCACTTCCCTTTTTAAACAATCCCCAGCTGGAAGAGGATAATTGGAATTCCATTTCTTAGGAATTCTAAACTTCTTATTAGGCGTAGCCCAAGCCTCTTCCATGATTTCCGTCAGCTGATCTGACCCTGGAAACTCAGTCTTATCTGTTTTGGGACGTTTAAACACAGGTGCCTTGGTTTTTAACACAGGCTCTGCTGAATCCTCTAAGGATAGAATGGCCTTCATTGCTTTAATTAACTCTGCTATATCCACTGAGCTGAGACCTTCCTCCTCCTCTTCGTATGCCGAAGTAGAATTAATTGAGCTTTCATCCTCCGATGAATCCACATCTGAGCCATGTGTAGCCTGTAAGGATGAAGATTTACCTACCACTGGCTTATCAGCCTGTTTCTTTTGAGAGGCAGCTGCTGGAAGTGATACACCACAGGTGGGAAGGTGTGTAAGGGCCAATCGTATAACCTATCCCCGGTACAGGAGTTGGAGGAATTATCCATTCAGCTATACTGGATAAAGTCTGTGCAAACATAGCCCAAGGTGGATCAACCTGCACCTGAATCTGCCTTGTATTTTTCAAGAACCCCTGGTGAAAGCTAAAACAATTTGCACACAAACCATCCTGAACCAAATCCTGAGAGGATAACACAGCTTTGCAAGTTTCATACATGTTTGTACATGATATGAGTGTTGGTGTTGCTGTGAGTGTATCTTCCTCACATTTGCCGCTCTTAGACATGGTAAATAATCAACACATCCACAGTGTACTACACAATTTGTGACTGTAATCACTTTAAGCTTTTTAAAGTGACATACAATCCGACCCAACCCATGCAACCTGCAGTGAGGATCAGAATAGAACAAAACTGACAGAATATAGTAAAGTCAGCGATCAGACTAGCAGTCAGTCACATGTTATACATTAGTATAATAAGCAATATGAGCACATCATAAACTACAACTACATTTCAAGTATGTAGAAGAACATATTACTGAATCATGTTTAAACAGATCTACTGTATTCAGATACATTGCGAAAGAAACAGTAAATGTATACAGACTCATATGCAGTAGGCACTTATCTAACTATTCATACTTAAAAAGGTAGATAGAGACTTAGTGCTGTATTACCCGTACTCGGTAGAGTGGGATACAGGGAGACTCACCTTACTTCCAGGACCGATCAATATGTTAGCGAACGCTGAGTGGATCCAACTCTACTAGTGTACACTGCCGCTCCATGAACCTATAGTGAACACAGACGCTCAGTGAACACAGACGCACCAGTCACACAGCCGCCTATGCTGCGACTGGGTCCCCTTCGTGTACAGCGTCTTGAGATGATGGCGGTTAACTCGGTGGAAACTGGTTATGAACCGGGGGGAGGGGCGACCAGGAGAGCGTCTGACTCCCCTCTGCTGACATCAATCCTAGGGATTGCGGCCTCATACTATACCTGGAGCCTATGATCCCTAAGGCCTAGCGCTGGTGCACCCGAGGTGGCAGCCGCATCAGCGACTGTTTGGTAGTCTCCTCCCAAAACAGTACGGCTGTATCTGTATCCCCCTTCTAAGCGGAACCAATACCTTACCTTCTCCCCGTGCTCCGGCCACAGCCTGGTAATATCTGCTGGACCTGCTAGTATATCCGACACAGACGCTCGCCAAAACAGCACTGTATTTGTGGGTAAGACGTTGTCATATAAAACGCTGTTTAGAAAGATTGCTCAGAAAAAATAGTACTATAAAAATAAAATAAGAAAGCTTAGGGCTGCTAAAAACCAGCAGCCCTCTGACCATGGTCCGGCTCCAGCCGCACCGAAAAAAAACCTGATTTGCCTGAGCCAGGAGGCGGGAATATATGGCCGTGCCGTTGCATGCTGGGAGGCCGGAAAACATTTACCGATTGGTGCAAATCCGCCGTTGCTTCATCATATCCCATTGTTATCTTGGGGATAACCTGTGGACCATGCCGGAGAAAGAGTTAATAAAGGTATGTTTTACCATAACTCTTTCTTTTTCCATTTGACTACTGACATCCTGGACATTTTTTCAGTTTATACTTTTATTTTGTGCCCTTTTCTAGTTAATTTCATTATTTTTTTTATTTTTTTAGCAGGGTGCATTTATAATTGCCAAATAGGAGAACACCCATTGCCATCTTGAACAACTGTCCTACAGTCTTTAGTATCTCAGTCATTTTGTTTGGACCAAAATGGACTAATCCAGTAATCCCTACCACTAAAAGATAAAGCTAATTAGTACCATCTTCCAGTAACCACACAAACAATACTGGTCATCAGTCAGGAACAATTAAAATCTGAATGGATTTTATATATATTTTTTTTTTATATTTGTCTACAGCTGGGACAATTCTTCTCCAAATTCTAAACCAGCCAACTTAACTCAGTGATATCAAGTAAATCCTTACTTACTAGTTAATATTACTCTTTAGGAGACACATTTAACATCTACACATATTAAATCCAATGAACTAAAACAGATATGTATTTATATAGTTTTTATCTTGATTATTGGACAAAATGCTATATTTAAAATCTTACTTTTTTCTATTGTGAGCTAAGATTCAAATTGTTTCCTTACTTGTGGGCAGTAACATAGTATCTAAGATTGAAAAAAAACAATTGACCATCGAGTTCAACCTATTTGTGGTCTCCTATGCAGGATTATGTGTAAACATGCCTAGTCTTGCAAGCCTTTCCTCGTATGCCAGCGTCTGCATGCCCTTAATTAGTTTGGTCGCCCGCCTCTGAACCTTTTCTAGCTCCAGGATATCCTTTTTGTAGTATGGTACAAAGTGCTCAACACAACATGAAGAGACCTGTCAGAATGGAAGCCTCTTCCTAAAGGCAGGACGCTAAGGCTACGGCCACACACAGTAGCCAAGCCGGTCCCGCTGAACGGGACCCGCTTGGCCGGGGGGGGGGGGGGGTTTGTGCTCTCACGAATCCTGCTCTGCGGGATCCTGCAGGACAGGATCCGGCCAGTGACACACAGGATTTCATTAGCACACAGTGCGGTACAGCCGAACTGTGTGAACACATACATTTCAATGTATGTGTTCTCATTGAAATCCCGTCGTCCTGCCATCCGGCCCAACCGCAGCATGCTGTGTTTGGATCCGGCGGCAGCGGGACTGCCGCACATGTGTGGGCGCCTGCATAGGCACCCATGTGCAGTCTCCTTGCGGCCAAGTGGGTCCCGCTGAAAGGGACCCGCTTTGCCGCTATGTGTGGCCATAGTCTAATACGGAACTTGTATTATGGTAGGTTCATAAATGTTTTTGAGTTATACTGCATGATCTTGTTGTAAGTCTTCCAATAGTAAACATACATCAAATGACATGAACTTTCTTCTTTTCAATAGATGGGTCAGTTTTATTATGCTGCCAAGGCATTTGATATATTGGAAAGACTTGATCCAAGTCCTGAATACTGGGAGGGAAAGCGGGGAGCATGTGTTGGAATCTTTCAGATGATCTTAGCAGGCCGAGAACCCAAGTAAGTAGTTCATGATGTGAGCTTGCAGTCTGCATACTCTGTATGGCTAGCATTAGGTATGTAAATATAGGATTTGAATTACCTACCGGTAAATCCTTTTCTCGTAGTCCGTAGAGGATACTGGGGTCCATGGAGTATAGACGGGTCCACTAGGAGCCATGGGCACTTTAAGAATTTGATAGTGTGGGCTGGCTCCTCCCTCTATGCCCCTCCTAAAAGACTCAGTCTAGGAAACTGTGCCTAAGGAGATGGACATACTTTGAGAGAAGGATAGATAAGGATAGTGGTGAGATTCCGAACCAGCACACACAACAAGAGGAAAGCCAAGCTAACCAAACTTGAAGAAGGAACAGCAACGGATGAACCAACATTACTTAACCAAGTAACAGTGCAGGAAGAACGAAGCATTGGGCGGGCGCCCAGTATCCTCTACGGACTACGAGAAAAGGATTTTTCTCTGACGTCCTAGTGGATGCTGGGAACTCCGTAAGGACCATGGGGAATAGCGGCTCCGCAGGAGATTGGGCACAAAAGTAAAGCTTTAGGACTACCTGGTGTGCACTGGCTCCTCCCCCTATGACCCTCCTCCAAGCCTCAGTTAAATTTTTGTGCCCGACCGAGAAGGGTGCACACTAGGGGCTCTCCTGAGCTCTTAGTGAAAGTTTAGTTTTAGGTTTTTTATTTTCAGTGAGACCTGCTGGCAACAGGCTCACTGCATCGAGGGACTAAGGGGAGAAGAAGCGAACTCACCTGCGTGCAGAGTGGATTGGGCTTCTTAGGCTACTGGACACCATTAGCTCCAGAGGGACCGAACACAGGCCCAGCCTCGGAGTCCGGTCCCAGAGCCGCGCCGCCGGCCCCCTTACAGAGCCAGAAGCAAGAAGAGGTCCGGAAAATCGGCAGCAGAAGACATCCTGTCTTCACCGAGGTAGCGCACAGCACTGCAGCTGTGCGCCATTGCTCCTCAGCACACTTCACACTCCGGTCACTGAGGGTGCAGGGCGCTAGGGGGGGGCGCCCTGAGCAGCAATAGAAACACCTTGGCTGGCGAAAATACATCACATATAGCCCCCAGGGCTATATGGATGAATTTTAACCCCTGCCAGATTCCACATAAAAGCGGGAGAAAAGGCCGCCGAGAAAGGGGCGGAGCCTATCTCCTCAGCACACAGGCGCCATTTTCCTTCACAGCTCCGCTGAAAGGACGTCTCCCTGACTCTCCCCTGCAGTCCTGCACTACAGAAACAGGGTAAAAAAGAGAGGGGGGCACTAATTGGCGTAATAATTACAAATAGCAGCTATAAGGGGGAAAAACACTTATTTAAGGTTATCCCTGTATATATATAGCGCTCTGGTGTGTGCTGGTATACTCTCCCTCTGTCTCCCCAAAGGGCTAGTGGGGTCCTGTCCTCTGTCAGAGCATTCCCTGTGTGTGTGCTGTGTGTCGGTATGTTGTGTCGACATGTATGAGGAGGAAAATGATGTGGAGGCGGGGCAATTGCCTATAATAGAGATGTCACCCCCTAGGGAGTCGACACCTGAGTGGATGATCTTATGGAAGGAATTACGTGACAGTGTCAGCTCTTTGCAAAAAACAGTTGACGACATAAGACAGCCGTCTACTCAGCTTGTGCCTGTCCAGGCGTCTCAAAAGCCATCAGGGGCTCTAAAACGCCCGTTACCTCAGATGGTAGATACAGACGTCGACACGGATACTGACTCCAGTGTCGACGGGGAAGAGACAAACGTGACTTCCAGTAGGGCCACACGTTACATGATTGAGGCAATGAAAAATGTTTTACATATTTCTGATAATACTAATACCACTAAAAAGGGTATTATGTTCGGTGAGAAAAAACTACCTGTAGTTTTTCCTGAATCTGAGGAATTAAATGAGGTGTGTGATGAAGCGTGGTAAAAAACTGATAATTCCTAAAAAATTATTGGCATTATATCCTTTCCCGCCAGAGATTAGGGCGCGTTGGGAAACACCCCCTATGGTGGATAAAGCACTCACACGCTTATCAAAACAGGTGGCTCTACCCTCTCCTGAGACGGCCGCCCTTAAGGATCCTGCTGATAGAAAGCAGGAAGGTATCCTAAAATGTATTTACACACATACTGGTGTTATACTGCGACCGGCAATCGCCTCAGCCTGGATGTGCAGTGCTGGTTTGGCTTGGTCGGATTCCCTGACTGAAAATATTGATACCCTAGACAGGGACAGTATATTACTGACTATAGAGCATTTAAAAGATGCATTTATATATATGCGTGATGCACAGCGGGATATTTGCCGACTGGCATCAAGAGTAAGTGCGCTGTCCATTTCTGCCAGAAGAGGGTTATGGACGCGACAGTGGTCAGGTGATGCGGATTCCAAACGGCATATGGAAGTATTGCCCTATAAAGGGGAGGAGTTATTTGGGGTAGGTCTGTCAGATCTGGTGGCCACGGCAACAGCTGGGAAATCCACATTTTTACCCCAGGTCGCCTCTCAACATAAGAAGACGCCGTATTATCAGGCGCAGTCCTTTCGTCCCCATAAGGGCAAGCGAGCGAAAGGCTCCTCATTTCTGCCCCGGGGCAGAGGAAGGGGAAAAAGGCTGCAACAGACCGCAAATCCCCAAGAACAGAAGCTCTCTCCCGCTTCTGCCAAGTCCTCAGCATGACGCTGGGGCTTTACAAGCGGACTTAGGCACGGTGGGGGCACGTCTCAAGAATTTCAGCGCGCAGTGGGCTCACTCGCAGGTAGACCCCTGGGTCCTTCAGGTGGTATCTCAGGGGTACAAATTGGAATTCGAGACACCTCCCCCTCGCCGGTTCCTAAAGTCTGCTTTACCGACGTCTCCCTCCGACAGGGAGGCGGTATTGGAGGCCATTCACAAGCTGTATTCTCAGCAGGTGATAATCAAGGTACCCCTCCTGCAACAGGGCAAGGGGTATTATTCAACGCTGTTTGTGGTACCGAAGCCGGACGGCTCGGTGAGACCTATTTTAAATCTGAAATCTTTGAACACTTACATACAAAGGTTCAAGTTCAAGATGGAGTCACTCAGAGCAGTGATCGCGAACCTGGAAGAAGGGGACTATATGGTGTCTCTGGACATCAAGGATGCTTACCTCCATGTCCCAATTTACCCTTCTCACCAAGGGTACCTCAGGTTTGTGGTACAGAACTGTCACTATCAGTTTCAGACGCTGCCGTTTGGATTGTCCACGGCACCCCGGGTCTTTACCAAGGTAATGGCCGAAATGATGATACTTCTTCGAAGAGAAGGCGTCTTAATTATCCCTTACTTGGACGATCTCCTGATAAGGGCAAGATCCAAGGAACGGTTAGTAGTCGGAGTAGCACTATCTCAAGTAGTGTTACGACAGCACGGGTGGATTCTAAATATCCCAAAATCACAGCTGATTCCGACGACACGTCTGCTGTTCCTAGGGATGATTCTGGACACAGTCCAGAAAAAGGTGTTTCTTCCGGAAGAAAAAGCCAGGGAGTTATCCGAGTTAGTCAGAAACCTCCTGAAACCAGACAGGGTCTCAGTGCATCAATGCACAAGGGTCCTGGGAAAAATGGTGGCTTCCTACGAAGCGATTCCATTCGGCAGATTCCACGCAAGAACATTTCAGTGGGATCTGCTGGACAAATGGTCCGGATCACATCTTCACATGCATCAGCGGATAACCCTGTCCCCAAGGACAAGAGTGTCTCTCCTGTGGTGGTTGCAGAGTGCTCATCTTCTAGAGGGCCGCAGATTCGGCATTCAGGACTGGATCCTGGTGACCACGGATGCCAGCCTGAGAGGCTGGGGAGCAGTCACACAGTGAAGAAATTTCCAGGGCTTGTGGTCAAGCCTGGAAACGTCACTTCACATAAATATCCTGGAACTAAGGGCCATTTACAATGCTCTAAGCCAAGCAAGACCTCTGCTTCAGGGTCAGCCGGTGTTGATCCAGTCGGACAACATCACGGCAGTCGCCCACGTAAACAGACAGGGCGGCACGAGAAGCAGGAGGGCAATGGCAGAAGCTGCAAGGATTCTTCGCTGGGCGGAAAATCATGTGATAGCACTGTCAGCAGTGTTCATTCCGGGAGTGGACAACTGGGAAGCAGACTTCCTCAGCAGACACGACCTCCACCCGGGAGAGTGGGGACTTCATCCAGAAGTCTTCCACATGATTGTAAACCGTTGGGAAAAACCAAAGGTGGATATGATGGCGTCCCGCCTCAACAAAAAACTAGACAGGTATTGCGCCAGGTCAAGGGACCCTCAGGCAATAGCTGTGGACGCTCTGGTAACACCGTGGGTGTACCAGTCAGTGTATGTGTTCCCTCCTCTGCCTCTCATACCCAAGGTACTGAGAATCATAAGAAGGAGAGGAGTAAGGACTATACTCGTGGCTCCGGATTGGCCAAGAAGGACTTGGTACCCGGAACTTCAAGAGATGCTCACAGAGGAACCGTGGCCTCTACCTCTAAGAAGGGATCTGCTCCAGCAGGGACCCTGTCTGTTCCAAGACTTACCGCGGCTGCGTTTGACGGCATGGCGGTTGAACACCGGATCCTGAAGGAAAAAGGCATTCCGGATGAAGTCATCCCTACCCTGATCAAAGCCAGGAAGGATGTAACCGCACAACATTATCACCGTATTTGGCGTAAATATGTTGCGTGGTGCGAGGCCAGGAAGGCCCCTACAGAGGAATTTCAACTGGGTCGTTTCCTGCATTTCCTGCAAACAGGTCTGTCTATGGGCCTAAAATTAGGGTCCATTAAGGTTCAAATTTCGGCCCTGTCAATTTTCTTCCAGAAAGAACTGGCTTCAGTTCCTGAAGTTCAGACGTTTGTCAAGGGGGTACTGCATATACAACCTCCTTTTGTGCCTCCAGTGGCACCTTGGGATCTCAATGTAGTTTTGGGGTTCCTAAAATCACATTGGTTTGAACCACTCACCACTGTGGACTTAAAATATCTCACATGGAAAGTGGTAATGCTGTTGGCCCTGGCTTCAGCCAGGCGTGTCTCAGAATTGGCGGCTTTATCCTATAAAAGCCCTTACCTAACTTTTCATTCGGACAGGGCAGAATTGAGGACTCGTCCTCAATTTCTCCCTAAGGTGGTTTCAGCGTTTCACCTGAACCAGCCTATTGTGGTACCTGCGGCTACTAGGGACTTGGAGGACTCCAAGTTGCTGGACGTAGTCAGGGCCCTGAAAATATATGTTTCCAGGACGGCTGGAGTCAGGAAATCTGACTCGCTGTTTATCCTGTATGCACCCAACAAGCTGGGTGCTCCTGCTTCTAAGCAGACTATTGCTCGCTGGATTTGTAGTACAATTCAGCTTGCACATTCTGTGGCAGGCCTGCCACAGCCAAAATCTGTGAAAGCCCATTCCACAAGGAAGGTGGGCTCATCTTGGGCGGCTGCCCGAGGGGTCTCGGCGTTACAACTTTGCTGAGCAGCTACTTGGTCAGGGGCAAACACGTTTGCTACATTCTACAAATTTGATACCCTGGCTGAGGAGGACCTGGAGTTCTCTCATTCGGTGCTGCAGAGTCATCCGCACTCTCCCGCCCGTTTGGGAGCTTTGGTATAATCCCCATGGTCCTTACGGAGTTCCCAGCATCCACTAGGACGTCAGAGAAAATAAGAATTTACTTACCGATAATTCTATTTCTCGTAGTCCGTAGTGGATGCTGGGCGCCCATCCCAAGTGCGGATTGTCTGCAATACTTGTACATAGTTATTGTTACAAAAATCGGGTTATTATTGTTGTGAGCCATCTTTCAGGAGGCTCCTCTGTTATCATGCTGTTAACTGGGTTCAGATCACAGGTTATACGGTGTGATTGGTGTGGCTGGTATGAGTCTTACCCGGGATTCAAAATCCTTCCTTATTGTGTACGCTCGTCCGGGCACAGTATCCTAACTGAGGCTTGGAGGAGGGTCATAGGGGGAGGAGCCAGTGCACACCAGGTAGTCCTAAAGCTTTACTTTTGTGCCCAGTCTCCTGCGGAGCCGCTATTCCCCATGGTCCTTACGGAGTTCCCAGCATCCACTACGGACTACGAGAAATAGTATTATCGGTAAGTAAATTCTTATTATCGGTAGGTAATTAAAATCCTATTTTCTCTTACGTCCTAGAGGATACTGGGGTCCATTTAGTACCATGGGGATGTACCACAGCTCCCAAACCGGGTGGGAGAGTGCTGAGGTTCCTGCAGAACTGATTTACCAAACTGAAGGTCCTCAGAGGTCAAAGTATCGAACTTGGCAAACGTGTTCGAACCTGACCAAGTAGCTGCTCGGCAGAGCTGTAAAGCCGAGACACCCCGGGCAGCCGCCCAGGAAGAACCCACCGACTTGGTAGAGTGGGCCTGTACAGATTTTGGACATGGCAAACCTGCCGTGGAATAAGCATGCTGGATAGTAAGTCTGATGCAGAGTGCAATTGTCTGCTTTGAAGCAGGACACCCAATCTTATTGGGATCATAAAGAACAAACAGCGAGTCTTTTTTTCTGTGTTCTTTTCACATACACCTTCAAAGCCCTCACAACATCCAAAAACTTTGAAGTAGCAGAGGTGTCGGTGACAACCTGAACCACAATAGATTGGTTGGTATAAAATGCGGACACCACTTTAGGAAGAAATTGCTGATGAGTTCGAAGTTCAGCTCTGTCTTCATGGAAAATTAAATAGGGACTTTTGTGAGACAAAGCCCCCAGCTCCGACACGTCTTGCTGAAGCCAAGGCCAACAGTGTGATGGTCTTCCACGTAAGATATTTTACATCCACCTCCTTTAACGTTTCATACCAGTCCGATTGGAGGAGCTGCAGCACCACATTGAGATCTCAAGGTGCCGTGGGAGGCACAAAGGGAGGTTGGATGTGCAGAACACCTTTCAAGAACATCTGGACCTCAGGGAGAGTAGCCAATTGTTTCTGAAAGAAAATGGACAAGGCTGAAATCTGGACTTTTATGGCCCACATCCACGCCTGCCTGCAGAAAAAGCAGGAAACGTCCCAGATGAAATTCGACTGCAGAAAAAATTTTGCTCTCACACCAAGAGACGTATTTCTTCCAAATACGATGGTAATGCTTAGACGTTACCACCTTCCTTGCTTTGATCATAGTCGGGATAACCTTTTTAGGGATCCCACTCCTGGCTAGAATCAGCCGTTCAACTTCCATGCCGTCAAAAGTAGCCACGGTAAGTCTTGATAGACAAATGGGCCCTGTTGCAGAAGATCCTCGCGAAGAGGTAGAGGCCTTGGATCTTCGAGGAGCATCTCCAGAAGGTCCGCGTACCAGGCCCTTCTTGGCCAATCCGGAGCAATGAGTATTGCTTGAACCTTTTCCCTTTTTTATTCGCTTAGAATTCTTGGGATCAGAGGTAGCGGAGGAAACACGTACACCATCTGATAGACCCATGAAGTTGTCAGGGCATTTATCGCCAACGCTTGTGGGTCTCTCGACCTGGAACAGTACCGCCTGAGCTTCTTGTTGAGACGAGAGGCCATCATGTCGATCTGCGGTTATCTCCAATGACTTGTCAAGCACCTGAACACTTCCGGGTGAAGGCCCCACTCCCCCAGGTGCAGGTTGTGTCTGCTGAGGAAGTCTGCTTCCCATTTGTCCACTCCCGGAATGAAGACCGTTGACAATGCAACAGCGTTTCTTTCTGCCTAGAGGAGAATTCTTGACACCTCTGACATTGCTGCTCTGCTTTTCGTTCCGCCCTGTCGGTTTATGTACGTTACTGCCGTCACATTGTCAGACTGGACCTGAATTGCCCGATCTTGAAAATGTGAGGCCTGCAGAAGGGCGTTGTATAAGGCCGTGAGTTCCAGAATGTTGATTGGAAGGATGACTTTCTGACTTGACCATCTTCCCTGAATAACTGCTCCCCAACCTCTGAGGGTTGCGTCTGTGGTTAACAGAATCCAGTTCTGAATTCTGAATCTCCGTCCTGCGATGAGGTGAAAAGACTGTAGCCACCACAGACGGGAGATCCTGGCCTTTGGCGACAGACGGATCCCCTAGTGCATGTGAAGATGCGATCCAGACCATTTGTCCAACAGATCGAGCTGGAAGGGTCTTGCGTGAAACCTTCCGTATTGAAGCACCTCGTAAGAGGCCACCATTTTCCCCAGAAGGTGAATGCACAGATGCACCGACACCCAGGTTGGTTTCAGGACATCCCGAACCATCGACTGGATTACCAATGCCTTTTGTGACTCCATGTACAGTATCATTCCCAAGAATGGGATCCTCTGCGTTGGCTCTAGGTGAGATTTCGGAAAGTTCAGAATCCACCCATGATCCTGGAAGAGTTTGGTTGAGAGATCAATGCTGTCAAGCAACCTCTCCCTGGATGGCGCTTTTATGCGGAGATCGTCCAGGTACGGAATTATGTTCACTCCCTGTTTGCGTAGTAGAAACATCATCTCTGCCATCACCTTGGTGAATACCTTCGGTGCTGTGGAGAGACCAAATGGCAGGGTCTGGAACTGGTAGTGACAGTCCTGCAGTGCAGACCGTAGATAAGCCTGATGAGGCGGCCAGATCGGAATATGAAGGTACGCATCCTTGATATCCAGAGACACTAGGAATTCCCCCTCCTTGAGACCTGAGAGGAGCGCTCTCAGAGACACCATCTTGAATTTGAACACTCTTAAGTACGGGTTCAAAGACTTGAGGTTCAGAATCGGTCTTATTGAACCATCTGGCTTCGGTACTACAAACAAGTTGGAATAGTATCCCTTGTTTAGTAGATGAGGTGGAACTGGAACAATGACCTGAGTCTGTACCAGTTTTTGGATGACATGCTGTAAAATTATACTTGCGTCTTGTGAAACTGGCAAGCCTGATTTGAAGAATCTGTGAGGTGGGAGCTCTTGGAAATCTGTAGCCCTAGGAAATAAGCTCTATGACCCAGGGATCCTGGCACGAATTTGACAAGATCTGACTGAAGAATCATAGTCGGGCTCCCACCTGACAGCCTTCCAGGCATTGCGGTCCACCATCATGCTGAAATCTTTGGGGAAGCAGAGCATGAGCTCTGTTCCTGAACACCTGCAGTTGCTGGTTTGCGTGGTTTACCTCTTGCACCGCTGGAGGACGTAGAATCACTTCTGGATTTGCCCTTGAACTTTGGCTGTCTGAAAGGACTATAACTTAGAAGCTGAATAAGTCTTCTTGGTTGGGGGGGCTGCAGAAGGAAGATACATAGACTTACCAGCAGTAGCTGTGGAGATCCATTTGTCTAGTTCTTCTCCAAACAAGGCCTCTCCCGTGAATGGTAAGCCTTCCACGCCTTTCCTGGAGTCCGCATAATCAGTCCACTGGCGTAGCCACAAGCCCCTGCGTGCCGACACTGCCATAGTGGTGGTGCGTGCGTTAAGCATGCCTATTTCCTTCATGGCTTCCACCATAAAGTTCGCAGAGTCCTGTATATGCTGCAGGAGTAAGACAACATCCCCCCTAGATAAGGAATTTAACCCCTCAATTAGGTTACCTGACCATTTCGCAATGGCTTTAGTGATCCACGCACATGCAGTAGTGGGTCTTTGGGCCACCCCAGCAGCCATGTACAATGATTTGAGTGTAGTCTCAATTTTACGATCAGCCGTGTCTATTAGGGGGGTGGTATTCATGTGACCGCCGGTCAGCTGACCGACAGTCACATGACCTCCTCCACCAGCCTGATGGGTCACTATCCCGACGGTCGGCATGCCGACCAACAGGGACTATTTCCACTCGTGGGTGTCCACAACACCCATAGAGTTGGAACAGAACCCGTGGCGACCGCAGCGTGGCGAGCGCCGCGAGCCCGCAAGGGGCTTGCTGCACATGCCCCTCCCCGCCGGGATCCCGGCGTCGGTATGCTGCCGGGATCCCGGCGTCGGTAAGCTGACCGGCGGTCAGGAGACCGCCGGTCAGCAGTACTACACCCCTATTAGGGAGACTGCACCAGGTACAGGCAATACAATTTTTCATGACAGCCTAGAGACTGATGCGTCAACTATCGGTGGATTTTCCCATTATTTCCTATCCTCCAGAGGAAAGGGAAAAGATGAGAGCAACCTTTTAGGGATCTGAATATTTTTTTTCAGGATTAATCCACGGTTCTTCAAACAAAAAAAAGTGACTGAGGACTTCTTTTTTTACATTAAAATAAAATTCCTCACACTCCTCTGACACCTTATCAGGAATATGCAGAACATCTCTGATAGCTTCTGTAAGAGCCTCTTCCCTGTGAAAGAGCCGCATTTCCCCCTCCAAGTCTACCTCATCCTCCTCCAAGTCTGACCCATCAGCTTCAGAGTCAGATTGCAGGATATGGGCCAGAAATCGCTTTTGCGGACAAAAGGGAGAGGACTGAGACACTTTTTTGGGGACTGAGTCTCTGTTTATAAACTCATCCACAGTTTGTTTTAAGTATTGTGTCTCTTTCTCATTGCGGGACAGTTTTGTAGAAAGAGTGGAAATCATTCCTTTGAGAGAATTAACCCACTCCGGTTCAGCCCCGCTAGCTTGTGAACACTGAGTACCCAGCAGTGAGCCCCCTTATGAAGAGGAAAACTCTGCTGTACAAGAAACACACTCTTTGCCTGACATAATGTAAATGTTACAGCACACACACACACAGGAAAAGGTTAAGCACAATTAACCCACAAAGAGCCCTTTATGGAGACACAGAGTTGTTGGAGCCAGCCATCACTGCTAATGCCAAGCTTAGGTGGGTCGCAGACCAAGTACCCTGATAGGGGACTTGGTACACTAATAGTCGCTCCCCCCTGCTACGACCCCCTGGTACCGCTGAGGTCATTTGGAGTCACACCGGAGGAGCTGTGCATCCCTGTCCTGTCAGTGTCTGTGTCCACTGCAGATGGAAAATGGCGCTTGTGAGCTTCTGGATCCTCTCATAGTGAAGCCCCGCCCCTTCAATGGTGCGTGGTCTTCCCACTTTTTTTATACTGGCTGAGGAATCTAGTGCTTAAAATGGAGAGAAACCGTTTTAAGGCTGTGTTGCCAGTCTGGGTACTGTGTACAGTGTACTGAGACGCAGTTGTGTACTATGTCTGGAGATGCATTCCGCCCCATTTAGAAGCCGTACGTCTTCGTACCCTCATGCCACCATAATGGCCGGGACGCCGGCTCAGTACTCACCACTCTTCATTCTTCTGGCTCTGTTAGGGGTGGCGGCGTGCTGCTGGAATGTACCCGCCGTGATGGGGCTTGTGAATAGTTCCCTCAGGAGCTCAGTGTCCTGTCAGCAGGGAACGGGACTATTAATCCTTCAAGAGGTTGGGCCGTACCCCCCCCCCCTAAGTCCCAACCAGCCCTGCCTGAATACAACATAGAAAATAAATGCAGAAAACTTTTCAGGAGCTTCCTTCAGCGTGAGGGGCTTTTCCCGGCACATTTTCTAAACTGAGTCTGGTGGGAGGGGCATAGAGGGAGGAGCCAGCCCACACTATCAAATTCTTAAAGTGCCCAAGGCTTTTAGTGGACCCGTCTATACCCCATGGTACTAAATGGACCCCAGTATCCTCTAGGACATAAGAGAAATATATATATATATATATGTACACAAAACACATATGCAATTGACATATTAGAAACTCCTGTTAAATATGTGTCACGGTTTTGTGCACAATGTTACCTGTAACAGGTGATGAGCAGTGACCAACAGCTGAGGCTGGGCTAGAATTGAGGAGGCTGAATTTAGCTATTGTGCATGGAATTTGGGTAGAAGTGAGAACTGCCTTTGGTATGAATTACGGTTAAGGATCACACAGTGGCCCTGTAATGAACCGACTTCTGGCTGAAGGAAACAAGAGTTAGACTGGTTACTGATTGTAGAAATGCTGGACTGGACTGACTGTTGGCTGAGGAATACAGCTGGACCGGACTGGCTACCAGCTGAAGATATGTTGCTGGACCGTATTGGTTACCGGCTACGGAAGCGGAATTCAGCGGGACTGGACTGGCTACTAGCCGAGGATAAGCTGGACCGGACTTACTACCAGCTGAGGAATACAGCTGAACTGGACTAGTTACTGGCTGAAAAGATGCTGCTGGACTGTACTGGCTACCAGCTAAGGAATACAGCTGGACCAGACTGGCTACCAGCTGAAGAGGTGCTGATGGACCGGACTGGCTACCGGTTGAGGAATACAGCTGGACCGGACTAGCTACCGGGTGAAGAGATGCTGCAAGACCGGACTGGTTACCAGCTGATGATATGCAGGACCACACTGGTTACCGGCTGAGGAAATGCAGGACCGTACTGGTTACCGGCTGAGGATATGCAGGACCGTATTGGTTACCAGCTGAGGATATGCAGTACCGTATTGGTTACCAGCTGAGGATATGCAGTACCGGACTGGTTACCAGTTTAGGATATGTAGGGCTTGATAGTGCCACACGGAAGGAGCGAAGCAGGTTCACTTGTCACACTAACTATGTGACTAGTTGCACAGGTTTTGAATGCTTGCAGCTAGACTTCCTTTAAACCCCCTGCTGGACTGTGAATGGCTGCAGGGAAACTGGCTGGCAGACTGAGGCTTAGATTGGTGAAGTGGAGATCAGCTGGAAATCATGGAATGCAGCAATGTCAGAGAAAATTATAGACTGCACACAGGAGCTTTGAATAAACACAAATAGTTGACAACTGGTCTGAGAACACTGCTGCAATGTGGAATCTGTGCAGTCAGACTGGGAAGATGCTGCTGGTTGGAAACTAGTATGCACAGCAGATACTGGAGTCAGAGCATGAAATAAGGAATTCAGGAGCAAGGCTGAGTGAACCCTATGATACTGCAGGAATTCCTGGGCCACAGGACAGGAGACTAAGGTAAGGGACAGGGCTGGTTACTACAACATATGAGAATCTAGTCAAGTTCATGACAATATGTTAAATACTTTGTTATATTAAGTGACAACTTGAAAGTATTCTTGGAGGAGATGTATGGCTTTGAGTTACAGTAAAACTCACCTACAGTATACTGTACCTTCTCATGCAAGAAACACGAATTTTGTCCATCACTGTCCCGGGTCCAATGTACTTTCCCTCCGGTGGCCTCTGTCTTTCATGTCTTGCTGGCAGAGCCGGCCATAGGCATAACAAACTAGGCAATTGCCTAGGGCATTTGATATGCCTAGGGGCATCATCAGCTTCTGCTGATTAAAATGATATGCGGCATGCCTATATTCTGTATGTAGCATTTCATATGCAGATACAGCCACAGTCTCACACAGTATATTGGCATGCTGCATATCAGTTTAATCAGCAGTAGCTGCTTGTGCATCCTAGCCACATAGCAATACAAATAAGATGCATTTTCATTAAAAAAAGGTGCCCGACGTTAGCATTGATGCAAGATTTGTAAGGACACATCTGTATCCAAGCAGAGGCAGAGGTCACAGTGTTAGTGGAAGTGTGAGTGCTCTGTGTATGTGAGTGGGTTGGTTGTGCAGTAGTGTTCAGAATATGTGTAAGGAGCATTATGTGTGTCATGTAAAAATGCATTCATAATGTGCAACATATGTGTAAAGGGCCACTATGTGTGTCATTATCTGTATAAGGGCATTAATAATGTGCGGCATATGTGTAACAGGGTACTACTGTATGTGTGTCATTATGTGTATAGGGGCACTAATAATGTGCAGCAAAAGTGTAGGGGGCACTGTGTGTCATTATGTGTATAAGGGCATTAATAATGTGTGGCATATGTGTAAGGGACATTATGTGTAAAAGGGCATTAATAAAGGTTGTCATAATGTGTAAGTTGCATTATGTTATAAGGACATTAATGTGTCTCATATGTGTAAGGGGCATTACTGTGTGGAATTGTGTATAAATGCATTACTAATGTGTGGCATTATGTGTATAAGGTGCTCTACTATGTGGCGTTGCATATAGAAAGGGCACTACTGTGTCGTCTAATGTGAATAAAGAGCAATAAGGTGTGGTGTAATGTGAATAAGGAGCAATTCAGTGATGTAATGTGAATAAGGGGCTCTACTGTGAGGAGTAATGTTTATAAGGTAAAGTGATACTACTGTGGTATGTAATATGAATTATGGACACTATCGCAAGATAAAATGTGAATAAAGTTGCAGTACTGTTTGGCGTAATTGGAATTGGGGTTACTATTGTGTGGCCATGCCGCTTCCCAGCAAGAAGATGCCCCTTTTGGGGCTGTGCGTCAAATGTGCGAACTGTTCCTATTTAAAATATAAGGGGTACAAGGACTGCTATGGGTGAGGGGTGATGGTGCTGGGAAAGAGGTGCAAGGTCAGAGGCAGAACCAGCGGTGGTGCTAGAGGGCACCAGCCAAAATCTTGCCTAGGCCATCATATTGGTTAGGGCCGGCTCTGCTTGCTGGCAGTGGGAACTGTTTGGAAAGTGGGGTGTGCATTGCAGGAACATGTCAGAGACATGGCAGACTTATTCAGTTATTACTTAGATTTTTCCTTTTGCAATCTGCATTGTATTGCATTTTCTCTGACGTCCTAGTGGATGCTGGGAACTCCGAAAGGACCATGGGGAATAGCGGGCTCCGAAGGAGGCTGGGCACTCTAGAAAGATTTATGACTACCTGGTGTGCACTGGCTCCTCCCACTATGACCCTCCTCCAAGCCTCAGTTAGATCTTGTGCCCGGCCGAGGTTGGATGCACACTAGGGGCTCTCCTGAGCCTCTAGAAAGAAAGTATAGAATTAGGTTTTTTATTTTCAGTGAGACCTGCTGGCAACAGGCTCACTGCAGCGAGGGACTAAGGGGAGAAGAAGCGAACTCGCCTGCTTGCAGCCGGATTGGGCTTCTTAGGCTACTGGACACCATTAGCTCCAGAGGGATCGACCGCAGGCCCAGTCCTTGGTGTTCGGTCCCGGAGCCGCGCCGCCGTCCCCCTTACAGAGCCAGAAGCAAGTCCGGAAAATCGGCGGCAGAAGACATCAGTCTTCACCAAGGTAGCGCACAGCACTGCAGCTGTGCGCCATTGCTCCTCATGCACACTTCACACTCCGGTCACTGAGGGTGCAGGGCGCTTGGGGGGGGCGCCCTGAGCAGCAATAAAAACACCTTGGCTGGCAAAAATACCACAATATATAACCCCAGAGGCTATATATGTGGTAAATACCCCTGCCAGAATCCAGAAAAAAGCGGGAGAATAGGCCGCGGAAAAGGGGCGGAGCTATCTCCCTCAGACACATTGGCGCCATTTTCTCTTCACAGTGCAGCTAGAAGAAAGCTCCCCAGGCTCTCCCCTGTAGTTTTCAGGCTCAAAGGGTTAAAAAGAGAGGGGGGGCACTAAATTTAGGCGCAATATTGTATATACAAGCAGCTATTGGGGAAAATTCACTCAGTTATAGTGTTAATCCCCACATTATATAGCGCTCTGGTGTGTGCTGGCATACTCTCTCTGTCTCCCCAAAGGGCTTTGTGGGGTCCTGTCCTCAGTCAGAGCATTCCCTGTGTGTGTGCGGTGTGTCGGTACAGCTGTGTCGACATGTTTGAGGAGGAGGCTTATATAGTGACGGAGCAGATGCCGATAAATGTGATGTCGACCCCTGTGAGGCCGACACCAGAGTGGATGGTTAGGTGAAAGGTATTAACCGACAGTGTCAACTCCTTACATAAAAGGGTGGATGACGTAACAGCTGTGGGACAGCCGACTTCTCAGCCCGCGCCTGCCCAGGCGTCTCAAAGGCCATCAGGGGCTCAAAAACGCCCGCTCATTCAGATGGCAGACACAGATGTCGACACGGAGTCTGACTCCAGTGTCGACAAGGTTGAGACATATACACAATCCACTAGGAACATCCGTGACTTGATCCCGGCAATAAAAAATGTGTTACACATTTCTGACATTAACCTCTAAAAATGGGTTTTTATGTTTGGGGAGAAAAAGCAGGCAGTGTTTTGTTCCCCCATCAGATGAATGAATGAAGTGTGTGAGAAGCGTGGGTTCCCCCTGATAAGAAACTGGTAATTTCAAAAAAGTTACTGATGGCGTACCTTTTCCCGCCAGAGGATAAGTTACACTGGGAGATATCCCCTAGGGTGGATAAGGCGCTCACACGGTTGTCAAAATAGGTGGCACTGCCGTTTTAGGAACGGCCACTTTGAAGGTACCTGTTGATAAAAAGCAGGAGGCTATCCTGAAGTCTGTTTTTACACACTCAGGTACTAGACTGAAACCTGCAGAGCGTGCTGCTGCAGCGTGGTCGGTGACCCTGTCAAACATACTAGTTTGCTAACATGAGAACATATTAAAGACGTCGTCTTATATATGAGGGATGCACAGAGGGATATTTTGCCGGCTGGCATCCAAAATGAATGTAATGTCCATTCTGTCAGGAGGGTATTAGAGACCTGTCACTGGACAGGTGATGCTGACTTTAAAAGGCGCATAGAGATTCTGCCTTATAAGGGTGAGGAATTATTTGGGGATGGTCTCTGGGACCTCGTATCCGCAGCAACAGCTGGGAAGAAATATTTTTACCTCAGTTTTCCTCACAGACTAAGAAAGCACTGTATTATCAGGTACAGTCCTTTCGGCTTCAGAAAAGCAAGCGGGTCAAAGGCGCTTCCTTTCTGTACAGAGACAAGGGAAGAGGGAAAAAGCTGCACCAGTCAGCCTGTTCCCAGAATCATAATTCTTCTCTCGCTTCCTCTGAGTCCACAGCATGACGCGGGGGCTCCACAGGTGTAGCCAGGTACGGTGGGGGGCCGTCTCAAAAATTTCAGCGATCAGTGGGCTCGCTCACAGGTGGATCCCTGTTTCATTCAAGTAGTATTTCAAGGGTACAAGCTGGAATTCGAGATGTCTTCCCCCCGCCGTTTCATCAAATATGCCTTGCCGACATCTCCCTCAGGCAGGGAGGCTGTGCTAGAGGCAATTAATAAGCTGTATTCCCATCAGGTAATACTTAAGGTGCCCCTACTTCAACAAGGACGGGGTTACTATTCCACACGGTTTGGGGTACCGAAACCGCATGGTTCGGTGTGACCCTTTTATATATTTAAAATCCTTGAACACATACATAAAAAAATTCAAGTTCAAGATGGAATCGCTCAGGGCGGTTATTGCAAGCCTGGACGAGGGGGATTACATGGTATCCTGGGACATCAAGGATGCTTACCTGCATGTCCCCATTTACTATCCTTGCCAGGAGTACCTCAGATTTGTGGTACAGGATTACCATTACCAAGTCCAGACTCTGCCGTTTGGACTGTACATGGCACCGAGGGTGTTACCAAGGTAATGGCCGGAATGATGATACTCCTTCGAAAAAGGGGAGTTTTTAATGATCCCGTACTTGGACAATCTCCTTATAAGGGCGAGGTCCAAGGAGCAGTTGCTAGTCGGGGTAGCACTATTTTGGAAAGTGCTACAACAGCACGGTTGGATTCTAAACAGTCCAAAGACACAGCTATTTCCTACGACACGTCTACTGTTCCTGGGGATGGTTCTGGACACAGACCAGAAATAAGTGTTTCTCCCGGAGGAGAAAGCCAAGGAGCTGTCATCTCTAGTCAGAGACCTCCTGAAGCCAAAACAGTTATCGGTGCATCATTGCACGCGAGTCCTGGAAAAAATGATAGCTTCCTACGAAGCAATCCCATTCGGCAGGTTCCATGCAAGAACTTTTCAGGGGGACCTGTTAGACAAGTGGTCCGGATCACATCTTCAGATACATCGGCTGATAACCCTGTCTCCAAGGACCAGGGTATCTCTACTGTAGTGGCTGCAGAGTGCCCATCTTCAAGAGGGCCGCAGGTTCGACATACAGGACTAGGTCCTAGTGACCATGGATGCCAGCCTTTGAGGCTGGGGGGCAGTCACACAGGGAAGAAGCTTCCAGGGACTTTGGTCAAGTCAGGTGACTTCCCTACATAAATATTCTGGAACTGAGGGCCATTTACAATGCCCTGAGTCAGGCAAGGCCTCTGCTTCAAAAGGCCGGTCCTGATCCAATCAGACAACATCACGGCAGTCGCCCATGTAAACCAACAGGGCGGCACAAGAAGCAGGATGGCGATGGCAGAAGCCACAAGGATTCTCCGATGGGCGGAAAATCATGTGTTAACACTGTCAGCAGTGTTCATTCTCGGAGTGGACAACTGGGAAGCAGATCTTCTCAGCAGACACGACTTCCACCCGAGAGAGTGGGGACTTCATCCAGAAGTCTTCCAAAGGATTGTACACCATTGGGAAAGGCCACAGGTGGACATGAAGGCGTCCTGCCTCAGCAAAAAGCTATAAAAGATATTGCGCCAGGTCAAGGGACCTTCAGGCGATAGCTGTGGACGCTCTGGTAACACCGTGGGTGTACCAGTCGGTTTATGTGTTCCCCCCTCTGCCTCTCATACCAAAGGTACTGAGAATAATAAGAAGGCGAGGAGTAAGAACGATACTCGTGGTTCCGGATTGGCCAAGAAGAGCCTGGTACCCAGAACTTCAAGAAATGATATCAGAGGACCCATGGCCTCTGCCGCTCAGACAGGACCTGCTGCAGCAGGGGCCCTGTCTGTTCCAAGACTTACCGCGGCTACGTTTTGATGGCATGGCGGTTGAACGCCGGATCCTAAAGGAAAAGGGCATTCCGGAGGAAGTCATTCCTACGCTGATTCAAGCCAGGAAAGATGTAACTGCAAAACATTATCACCGCATATGGCGGAAATATGTTGCTTGGTGTGAGGCCACAAAAGGCCCCAATAGAGGAATTTCAACTAGGTCGATTTCTGCATTTCCTACAAGCAGGAGTGTCTATGGGCCTAAAATTAGGCTCCATTAAGATTCAGATCTCGGCTCTGTCGATTTTCTTCCAGAAAGAATTAACTTCAGTACCTGAAGTTCAGACATTGTAAAAGGAGTGCTGCATATTCAGCCCCCGGTTGTGCCTCCAGTGGCACCTTGGGATCTCAACGTGGTGTTGAGTTTCTTAAAATCACATTGGTTTGAACCACTAAAAACCGTGGATCTAAAATATCTCACGCGGAAAGTGGTCATGTTATTGACCTATGCTTCGGCCAGGCTTGTATCAGAATTGGCGGCTTTGTCATATAAAAGTCCTTATCTGATTTTCCATATGGAGAGGGCAGAATTGAGGACTCGTCCCCAGTTTCTCCCTAAGGTGGTATCAGTTTTTCACTTGAACCAACCTATTGTGGTGCCTGCGGCTACTAGGGACTTGGAGGATTCCAAGTTACTGGACGTAGTCAGGGCCTTGAAAAATTATGTTTCCAGGACGGCTAGAGTCAAGAAAATTGACTCGCTATTTATCCTGTATGCACCCAACAGGCTGGGTGCTCCTGCTTCTAAGCAGACTATCGCTCGCTGGATCTGTGACACGATTCAGCAGGCGCATTCTGCGGCTGGACTGCCGCATCCTAAATCAGTGAAAGCCCATTCCACAGGGAAGGTGGGCTCATCTTGGGCGGCTGCCCGAGAGGTCTCGGCTTTACAACTTTGCCGAGCTGTTACTTGGTCAGGGGCAAACACGTTTGCAAAATTCTACAAATTTGATACCCTGGCTGAGGAGGACCTTGAGTTCTCTCATTCGGTGCTGCAGAGTCATCTGCACTCTCCCGCCCGTTTGGGAGCTTTGGTATAATCCCCATGGTCCTTTCGGAGTTCCCAGCATCCACTAGGACGTCAGAGAAAATAAGATTTTACTCACCGGTAAATCTATTTCTCGTAGTCCGTAGTGGATGCTGGGCGCCCATCCCAAGTGCGGATTGTCTGCAATACTTGTAAATAGTTATTGCTAACTAAAGGGTTATTGTTGAGCCATCTGTTGAGAGGCTCAGTTGTTTTCATACTGTCAAACTGGATATAGTATCACGAGTTGTACGGTGTGATTGGTGTGGCTGGTATGAGTCTTACCCGGGATTCAAAATCCTTCCTTATTATGTCAGCTCGTCCGGGCACAGTGTCCTAACTGAGGCTTGGAGGAGGGTCATAGTGGGAGGAGCCAGTGCACACCAGGTAGTCCTAAATCTTTCTAGAGTGCCCAGCCTCCTTCGGAGCCCGCTATTCCCCATGGTCCTTTCGGAGTTCCCAGCATCCACTACGGACTACGAGAAATAGATTTACCGGTGAGTAAAATCTTTTTTTTACTTGTAGTAAAGAAAGCATTTTTGTAGTTTTAAGATGAACTTGGTCTACATCCTTTTTGCCTTTAAACAATTTTGTTTTTACTTTACAGAGAGACACTAAGGGAAGTTCTTAATTTGCTCAGGAGTACTGGCAGTACACAAGTAGAATATATAATCCGAATTATGAAGAAATGGGGCAAAGATAATCGTGTACCAGTCTAACCACATACAAATCTCAGCACCAATAAACTTGCCATTTGTTGCAATATGACCTCAGATTGTTAAAAACAAATAAAAGGACCAATTTTTGTTGTGTCTGAATATCTTAAAGATCTCTTAGGAACTGAGACAACTTGATTTCCTGGAAGAAATAATGTACCCAGTCCCTAGTCTATGTCGTCCTGTTTATAGAAATTGTACTGATGAAGGTTGTTTTCTTTACTTTTTTTTGTATTATTCATCATAAATTGGCAAAATGTTAAAAAAATAGTAATTTCAAAAATGTAATTCTGTATGTGTATATATATATATATATATATATGTCGATTAGTAAAATGTCACTATTTTTTCTTTATAATTTATGTTATAAAATAACATATGGGCCCCCCCCCCCCAATGCTTTTGTCACATGTGCGTTTTGGAATTCCAAATTTAACACCTTTATGGTGGAAGTGGTGGCGTGTCTGTTTCTGTGATGAATTGGCTCCTATATGATTTTAAATTACGTGACTTTGTGATCCTTGCAAGAGCCTGTGGACAACAGTAGGTCCTCAAGGTAATTGTGGATATACTTCAGCCCTATACCTTTATCGAATGTTCTCATCACCTTTATGGTGGAATTGGTGGTGGGTCTGTTTCTGTGATGAATTGGCGCCTATAGGGGCTGGTGAGGCTTTCTGTTTGTAATTGTCATTACTGTCTATTTGCAGATTAAACTCATTTGTCAAAAGCATTGAATATGTGACATATTACATCACCGGTCATGATAAAGGCCTGTGATCAGACCGAAACGTCGACAATAAAATATTGGTGATTTAAATGAGAAGCTGATACGAGAGTTTTTTTTGTGAGAGTGCACCTCCAAATCTTTGGAACCACCCGGCCCATTGGGAGCACCCACCATTCGATGGACTACTTATATTGTGGATGAGAGTGCAGGATTTCCAGCAGATGTTTATGTAAGACCTACCCGTAGTAGTTCTTACTTCCTGACACCCATCAGAATAGCATGGACGGTTTTCTCAATTTACAAATGATCACGTTAGATGGTCCTTGGCATATTAGTGTTTGTCCTGTTTTGTATGTTTTAGTATTTGTTTTTTTTTTATTTAATGTGCTTAGTACACTTGATGCCCTCCACATATTTCTGCATAATCACAGTAGGTTGATTGCTTATTGTAAGTGTTTAAACATGGCACAGGGAGGAGTGTACCTAATGAATGATGGGCTTTAGCCCAAGCTGAGGCGGGGACAGTTTCCTTTACAGATGACGAAATTGAGAAGCTGCTGTTTGATAAAATCGATTTCCAAGCATTGCCAGCCGAGTCATCGGCGGATATTTTTTATAAATTGTTGAAACATAAACAAAAGTAAAATCGACCTTACCCTACATGGGCAGTTTCTATCAGAGTATCTAAGAAATAAGCAGATACCATGTGGATTTAGAATAATTAATACACCCACCTTAGGCAGAAATAACCCCGTTTTCTGCAGTCGCTGGTGTGGGGTGCTAAACAAGTGTTCTTTAGACCTGATAGCTTTGGTGGTAGAGGAAGTTGGGCATGAGTTGAAAAAATTATCGATTGATGCAGAAACTGTAATTAAAGTCAATACAGCTATATTGAAGGAAGATAAATCTCAAAACTATACCGAAAGGCTTCAGACACAAATAGATAAATATAAACAAGATCTTATCTCCTTCAAACGCAAGAAATTGGCAACAGTAGCCAACGATTATCAAAATCACGCTGTCTATAGATGGCTTTTAGGGAACAATGAGAATGAAAGATCAGGTCGGCTTAATAGACAACAGAGAACAGTACCCTTTACAAAAGAATATGGTTCTTCAGCATCCACTTCCGATACTGACTATAACGACGGACGATTTGACAACACTTTTTTAGAACAAAATGCAGATTGCCACACCCTACACAGCCGCCCTTTACGAAGCGGCATAGACCACATACGCGGTGAGGTGGGTACCGGCCGCAGAAGGTGTCGACGCAGACGGAACTAAACATGGTGTTCAATCTATCGGTTTTGGATGAGGCCCAATTGGGACTCCTTTCTAAAGGGCTCTCTTTTGTGCTTACATGTGAAGCAAATTTGTTTAGACAAAGTTTCGACCAATTTAAATTCGGACGAACTATGCGTTTACGCGAGTTCTTCTCGGATATCGCCCCAGTGAAGGAAAGGACAAAATTTAAAGCTAAATCTACATTTGACCCGCCCTCTGCTAATTCTAGCATCAAGACATTCCTACGTTTTGCTCCAGCGGGATACCAAGTGTAAACCACCTAAAAGAATGTATGATAATCTTTTACCTAGAGAGCGAATTGCTTTAAAACAGCTAAAAGATGCAACCAATCTAGTAATCCGGCCAGCCGATAAAGGTGGGGCAATTGTTGTCCAAGACTGGTACGATTACGACCGAGAAGTCATGAGACAACTCTCTGACACCACTACCTATGCACGGCTTAAAACCAATCCTGTGTCAGCTGTAAAAAATAAGAACGATGTGACTATCAAAAGGGGCTTAGCACAAAGATGGATTACGGAGGATTTAGCACAATGGCCCTCATTCCGAGTTGATCGCTCGCAAGGCGAATTTAGCAGAGTTGCTCACGCTAAGCCTACGCCTACTGGGAGTGTATCTTAGCTTCTTAAAATTGCGACCGATGTATTCGCAATATTGCGATTACAAACTACTTAGCAGTTTCAGAGTAGCTTCAGACTTACTCGGCATCTGCATTCAGTTCAGTGCTTGTCGTTCCTGGTTTGACGTCATAAACACACCCAGCGTTCGCCCAGACACTCCCCCATTTCTCCGGCCACTCCTGCGTTTTTTCCAGAAACGGTAGCGTTTTTATCCACATGCCCCGAAAACGCCGTGTTTCCGCCCAGTAACACCCATTTCCTGTCAATCACATTACGTTCGCCAGAGCGAAGAAAAAGCCGTGAGTAAAAATACTATCTTCATTGTAAAATTACTTGGCGCAGTCGCAGTGCGAATATTGCGCATGCGTACTAAGCGGAATTTCACTGCGATGCGAAGAAAATTACCGAGCGAACGACTCGGAATGAGGGCCAATATTTCACGGTTGAGCATCCACGATGCCCGATCATATATTTGTTGCCGAAAATCCACAAGACACTTACGAACCCTCCAAGACTGCCTATAATTGCCGCTGAAGGCTCTTTACTCCAACCACTGGCTATTTTTTTGGATAGCGTATTACAACCCATGGTCCATTCGATTCCTAGTTATCTGAAAGATACCAGTGACTTTTTGCAAAGTGTCGGACATCCAGGTGACCAGTGGAACTCTACTGGCGACCCTTGATGTCTGCTCGCTTTACACAGTGATACCTCACTTTGAAGGAGTGGAAGTACTAAGACGAGCCTTTGAGAGAACTCCCTATGTTGGTTATCCCACTGAATTTTTGTTGGAATTAGTTGAGTTAGTGCTTACTAATAATCACTTTTTGTATAAAAAGGATTTTTATATGCAGACCTCTGGTACTGTAATGGGGTCTAATTTGGCCCCTTCGTATGCTAACTTATTTATGGCATGGTACGGAGCTGCTCAAATTGTTCCCCGATATGGGCAGAATATTGTCTTTTTTCGCAGATTCATTGACGATATTTTCTTATTATGGAGAGGTACTCAGGTTGCATTTGAACAAATGGTTAACAAATAAAATTCATTGGTCAGCCCTATTAGATTTACTGCTTCTTGTTCATATTCAGAAATTAATTTTTTGGATGTCACCCTTATCAACACGGGGACACGGCTGACCACCACACTTTTCCGTAAACCCACTGATCGTAATCAGTTGTTACAGGCCACTAGCCATCACCCACCTGCCTTAAAGGATAGTCTTCCCATTTCACAATACCTTAGGGTAATGATATTGAACCCAGAAATGACACGCAGAAGTGAACAATGTGATGAGATCACTTCACGTTTCCAAGAGAGAGGTTACTCAAATAAACAGCTTCGTATTTGTTTACAAAAAGCAGAACAGATCCTTATGGGCACTAGACCTAAGAAACAATCTCAGGAACGTCTAGTTTTTCCTACACAGTTTGATGGAAGTTCAGCCCAGATGAGAAAGGCATTACATCGTCACTGGCCTATCGTCCAAACAGACGATAGTCTGCCCTTTGGACAGATGGGAGTACCGATGATGGCGTACAGGAGAGGGGCCAATTTAAAAAAATTCTCATGAGACCTCGAATGTTCCCCGATAAAGAGAAGAGTAAGACCCCCTGGACCTCCTTGATGCGGGCCAAACCGGGGTGCTTCTCTTGTGGGTGTTGCACTACATGTAGGTCCATGATTTGGGACCCACGTTTACCCATCCCCATACAGGAAAGGTGATTAGACTCAAATACCACTTGCATTGCCGCCTTGATTTTGTTATATATATATATTAAAATGCCCGTGTGGTTTGTACTATGTTGAACTCACCACACGGGTATTCCGTGATCGGATGGCCAATCACAGGTCGTCCATCCATACGGCGATACTTACTGGTCAGACGGATAAGCCGGTAGCCCGTCATTTTTTGGAAGCCAGGCATCAAGTGGCAAGTCTTAAGTGCAAACTCATAGATTGGATTCCCCCGAATCCGACTGGAGGGGATCGCACCTTAGCTCTTCGACAGCGAGAGTGTTATTGGATCCATGCTCTGGATACGGTAGCACCTAGGGGTCTCAATGAGGCCAACCCATTAAACATATTTCTGTGATGGGTTGAACTCATTGAGACACCAGAAGATGAACTCTGGTGGTCTATTCTATATAATGAGTGTAAATAGGGTGGGAGCCATGAGTTACCAACACCATAGGGATGGATGGTTTACTATGTACCCGTGGACCTCACATGCACAGGCATGTGTTTTTAATTTATATGTTATAATTTAAATGTTGTTATGTATTATGTTTTGATGTTTGGACCTTCTCTGTGATTGTCTCACCGGCCCCTTGGGGACCTACCCCACAGTACAGATCCTGTTGAAAAATTGAAATGTATATAGTATATACCTTGGAATTTAGATTAATGTGTTTGATGTCCATGGTAAGGATGAGGACGCCTGATTATAGGTTGACCCATTACTAACGAACGTCTCAGGTTTTTTTAAAATGCATTCCTTAATTCCCTATTATTGTGTGTAAGTAGTTTTTCTGTATTTACAGATTTGAAGAATATTCGATTGAGGTGGTCCTGATTGATTAGTACATTTATTCAACAGTAATTAGAAAGTGTGCAGCGGTGTTTTGCTTAAGCGTTCCACCACTATGCGAGGAGGAACGCATAGCACTGCACTTCCGGAAACACTAGTTTACCCATAGTGTCAACAATAGAGACAGTCTTTGACTGTGCGCCGCTGAGCGTGTCCCCGCTGTCTAGCGACGGCACGCATGACGATGCAGGGTGCGCGTGTCCCCACTGACCAGCGGTGGAACGCAGAGTGACGCCCTTCCGGGAGTTGACACGCCCGGAAGTGTGATGAATCGAACGGCGCTTGGTGTACAACGCCTTCCTGAAGAACTGGTTGTTTGCATTTAACTTATGGTAATAATTGTAGTTCTTTAGGGGAACCATGACCCAGTCTCTTGTTTAAGGGATGGCCAATAAATAGCTATTTGGAGTTTGCCTTACCGACAGTAGTGACTTCCGGTAATTGAAGGCACTTCCGGTCCGGGGAGCTTAAATAGAATTCACTGACAGTGAGGCAGCATGCAGCAGTGCGTGCTGGCGGCTACTGTCAGATGTAAGTACCTATACACATAGGCGTGCGCAGCACATTTTATTAGGGGGTGCACCGTCATAGGGGTGTGTCTAGCACCACCTTTTGGGCGTGTCTAGCACCATCTATTGACGGTCAACGCAATATAAAATACCACCCTTGTACCAATCCTAATAAAGCAGATACATTGTCAGATATTGTGGTGTGCACCAAACAAACACCCCTGATGGCACTCACTGCAATTACACTGCTCCTCCTCAGCCTGGTCTGGCTCCCCCTCTCTTTCCCCTGCAAGCTGCAGTAACTCACTGACACTGACAGTCGCAGACTAGTACTGCTGCTGCTGGAAAAACGAGTGATGTGTCAATGCTGCTGCTGACCGCCTGCCAGTATTAAATTTGTCTTCCTAAGAGGAACGTTGGCTGCATGCTGATCCTCATCAGTGGCTGGCGTTGGCATAGCATAGAATGAGAGAGGTGGGCATGTGGCGGGTGTGGTGGGTGGGAGTGCAAGCAGCATGACGACATCACATCACGCTGTTTTTGTACATGGAAGTGGAGCCAAGAGTTTGAAAGCCGGTGGCAGTGGCACCCTTGATTAACCCAGGCATCCGGTCAGTAATACAGTCCTGACAGGGTGCAGCGCAGAGGGGACAGTAATCAGCCTGCTCGGCGATCGCTGCATCAGGCATGTGAGATAGGGGTGCCGGACATTAGGGGGTGCCTGTGCGCACCAGGAACCCCCCCTGCGCACACCTATGCCTATACATTTTCTGTCCTTGAGTGAGGTTTTTATGAGTGTAAATGTGATACTAGATACTTAAGCTATTGGGATGCGGTCAACATCCCGCTGGACGGGATCCCGTCGGTCGAAATACCGGTGCCGGAATCCCGACCGCCACAATCCCGAGATATTCTCCCTCCGTGGGTGTCCACGACACACATAGAGGGAGAATATAATAGTGTGCCGAGCGTAGCGAGGCACCGTGCCCGCAGCGTGGCGAGCGAAGCGAGCCCGCAAGGGGCTGCGTTCCGCTCGCCACCCCTGTCGGGATTGTGTGGTCGGGATTCCGGCGTCGGTATTTCGACCGCCGGGATCCCGTCCAGCGGGATTACGTACTGATCCCAAGCTATTGTTGTTTGCACAGATCGCTACTTGTAGCTGGATGGCTTTATTCATTTGCCTCCCTAGTGAAGCCGCTGCATCCATGCATCTAGGCCACCAGAGCCAGGTATTTTAATAGCTTATTATCACCGTTAATTCTGTTGAATATGGGTAGATAGGTATCTGTTTGGAAATCATATATTGATTTATGGCAATATGTATTGGTTCTTTTTTGACAGTATGGATTTTTTCAAGTATGATTTTAAATTACGTGACTTTGTGATCCTTGCAAGAGCCTGTGGACAACAGTAGGTCCTCAAGGTAATTGTGGATATACTTCAGCCCTACACCTTTATCGAATGTTCTCATCACCTTTATGGTGGAATTGTTGGTGGGTCTGTTTCTGTGATGAATTGGCGCCTATAGGGGCTGGTGATGCTTTCTGTTTGTAATTGTCATTACTGTCTATTTGCAGATTAAACTCCCTTGTCAAAAGCATTGAATATGTGACATATTACATCTAATTCATGGTTAGCTGTAGTTACCCCCTATACTAATCTATAGAGGTGTAGTGGGGTTACCCATGGCTAGTTGGTGGGAATATATGCTACTTTAGCACCACATATGTACCAGGGTGTCCACTCAGTTAGATGTATACTGTAGTATGGATTAGATATACATTAGATTGATAATATCGATATATTTGGAAGCTGCGGCTCGACAATGTATTCAGTGCTGCAATATGTTAAATGTTCAATGATTATGGTGGTTAGCCATTTGACATGTGTATCATATTGCCTCCCTTTTATTTATTGTACCATAGCCTTTTGTGATATATTATGCAGGCTGTTGTTATTAGGTTGTCATGGTGATGGGCACTGGTTGATGACGCTGTAGATGCTGATGTCATCGGGATGCGCGTAAAGGAGCGGGCGGGTGTCCCGACTTCCGAACGCCACTTCACACCTGGGTGATTACACTTGGTATATAGGCGAGTCATTTTATCTTGTATGTTGACCTGATGAAAATGCCGGAATAAAGGCACTGAAACGTCATTCAACTTGTTGCACTGGCTCTGAGTTCTTTGGTCGCCTGGAGTGCCGCACCAGCTACACGTATGTGTATGTGTGTATATATATATATATATATATATATATATATATATGTCGATTAGTAAAATGTCACTATTTTTTCTTTATTATTTATGTTATAAAATACATATGGGCGCCCCCCCAATGCTTTTGTCACATGTGCGTTTTGGAATTCCAAATTTACCAGTACAGTAAATATAATACTCATTTGTTTCAGAGCATTTTCTTCATATAACACTGCAATATTTCAGGTGTGAAGTCATTCTTGCTACAGTGAAGGTTGTTCAGTGTGATAGTAAAACAGTACAGTATTTTCAGTTAAATGCTATGAGATACAAATTAATTTTAAACTTCATTACTTTTGTGGCTATGCGACACAAGTCTACCGATTTGTAAGTCATTTATTAAAATGGAAAAGGTTCCCCTGCGATCTTTTGCCTTTTTAATAAGCTATGCAGGCACGGCGGTACCCGCTCAGCAAAGGGATAGAGTGCAGGGAGGTGCCAGGGAGGAGAGGCGCTCTCCCTGCTCTGTATCACTGTGCTGCCACTGCGCCTGTCCCCCTGCTGCTGCTTCTGCAGGCGATTGCACCTGTCACACTGTATGACAGGCAGCGGCGTCTGCAGCTTCAAGCCTCCAGTCCTCCCCCACTCGATTGTGTTCGGCAGGAAGGGGGAGGAGCTTCATAGCACAGATGGGGCGGAGCTACATAGACCAGGCTGCCAGAGAGGGATAGCTGCTGCTTGTGAGGTACTATACTGTAAGCCAGAGTGGAGGCAAATAGGTGTATGTGTATAGTATGTGCAATTGTGCATGTGTGTGAGTGTGTTTGTGGGGTGTGAGGGGGAGGGAGTAGTATGAGAAAACATAGCAGCCAACAGAGGAGAAGGAGGTGTTGCACAGAGCCTTCCCCCTGTCTCAGGTACCATCCTACCTTCTGCTCCTGCCCTCCAGTCACCCAACACCCCCACCCTCTGCCAGAGAGAGAGAAAGGAGATGGGGGGGGGGGGGGGTTGGAGATGATCCTGCAGCTTATTAACATCCCTGTCTGGGGGCTGAGGATAAAATCCATGAGGCTGAATCCCAACAGCCGGCCGTAAGTATACATGTCAGGTTAGGTTTAGGTCCGGGAGAGGGGGGTTAGGTTTAGGCACCAGACAGGGAGGTTAGGGTCAGAGTGCGGGGGAAGGGGGTAGGTTAATATTAGGCAGTGGGGAGGGAGGGTTAGGGTCAGGCTGCGGAGGAGGGAGATTACGGTTTAGGCAGTAGGGACAGGGAGTTAGGATAAGGTAACTGCGGGGGGTGGTTCAGTGATGTGTGGTGAGGTAAATGGCTGGGGAGGCACTGGATCTTATCAGAGACAGATTTTCCCACACACACATATATGAACCCGAGGGTTCATTTGGGCATTATTCACAGGTGCAGCAGTGTATATTGCAGGAAATTTGGTGAGTTTTGATCAGTGATGTGCTGAAAAGATAGGCGGTGAGGCAGAGCCTCTCCTGTCATACACCAGTATATTCCAGAGTTTTGACTATAAAATGATTAGAATAATACAAAGAAGATATTTATAATATCTTCTTTGTATTTTTCATATTTTTATAGTCAAACCTCTGGAGTATACTGGAGTTTGACAGGAGAAGCTTTGCCTCCCTGCCTATCTTTTCAGCACATCACTGCATCCAGTAGTGCAGTATGTCACAGTCTGTGTGACTTTGTGTGTGCAGTGTGTTTACAGTGTGAGCAATAAGGCAGTGTGTGTGGGGGAAGCACTGACGTGTGATAGCGCAGTGAGTTGTGATGGGGTAGTGAGCTGGAGGACCAGTAAGGTGTGAACAGGGCAGTGTTACCTGTGGGGAGCAGTGAGGTGTGAGGAGAGCACTGTGAGCTGTGGAAGTGGAGAGGGCAGTGAGATACGGAGGGAACTGACAATGAGAGAGAGCTATGAAAGGGGTAATGAGAAGTCTATGGAGTGGTAAGGGATGTAAGAGTAAGAGACACATAATTGTTTTTTTTTTTTTAGAGGGGCGGCCAAAATGTGCCTAGGGGCGGCATGACCCTTGAATTCACTGTTGACTGCGGGCATTATGTATAAGTGACACTACTACTGGGGACATTATGTGTATAAGCGGAATTACTACTGGGGGTATTATGTGTGTAAGGGGCACTACTACTATGGGCATTATGTGTATGAGTGGCACTACTACTGTGGGCATTATCTGTAATAGGCACTACTAGGGGCATTATGTGTATAAGCGGCACTACTGCTGGATGCAATAGGTGTATAAGCAGCAATACAACGCGCAGGGTAATGTGAATAAGATTGTGCTACTGTGGGTGTAATTTGAAATGGGGGTACTATTGTGTGTCCACGCCCCTTCCTTGTGAGACCACTCCCCTTTTTTGATGCACAATGTCCCTTTGTAAAATATGGGAGGGCGCAAATTTATAGTTTGCAGGGGGGCGCCGAACACCTTTGCACCGGCCCTGATCCTATGTACACAAAAGTGCATTGTTTAAGCATGTGTAGAGTACATTAAGGTGGAAGTTTCTGCAGAAGGTACAGAATTTACAGTATCATATTGTGATAGTTTAGATGGGCGGATTGGTATATTCCAGCTGTGTACGGGTGTGCACTTCAGATTGGTTTCAGTTGTAAAAATTTCATTTTTGTTTTGAATTACTAGATTTTTGAGTGAGATTCAAAATATGAAGAGTATCCTGGCTTACCTTCAAATGCAAAACCTTTTTATCATCACAAAGTTACTTCCAAGTTCATTGGGGTTTAAGAGATGCTGGTAATATGAATGTTTTAGCTTTCAGTGACTAGCTTCTTCTTTTTTTTACCATCCATGGGCATTATATGATTGCACTGATTTATAAATACACAAATACCAGTGTGGTAAAATATTCCAACTGCAACAGTCAGAATCTGATTTTCCTTTTATTGCACCATTGTTTAATCAGCAGTGAGTAGAGAGTCCATTTTTGGACTTGTGTAAACACAGCAGTTGCGAGGTAACACTGTTCCTGTTGCCCAGGAACAGTGCCACTGCAGATGACACTACATCCCCCAGACTGCCTTGTGTGCATAATAACAAAAAGGGGGCAGGGTCACAGGTGAACTACAAAAAGGGTGGAGCCACAGGGGACCCACAAAAAGGGGCAGGAGACCCCAGAGATAGGGAAAAAGGAGGGGACAAAAGTAAAACTGGCTGGGGATAGTGGAAGAGAGTAGAACTGAGAGTGAGCTGTAGCTACCCACTTGCAGAGAACCTCACAGAATCAGTAGCTCTGTTACGCGGACTACTCAAAAATTAGGGTTACCAGGTAGTACTCCAACCTCAGAGGCATCTACTTAAACGATGAAGGCCAGACCGGATCAGGATGATGGAGAACAGGAGCTGAAATAAATGCCTTCTTAAGATCTTTAAATGCCTTTACGACCTGTGAGGACCAATGAGCGGAATCCGCACCTTTTCTGGTTAAGTACACAATCGGAGCGACTATAGATTAGAAGGAGCTGATAAATCTCCTATAATAATGTGCAAAGCCAAGAAAATGTTGAATGGCTTTTAAATTAGTGGGACGAACCCAATCAAGAATTGCCTGGAGATTTTTAGGATCCATGGAAAACCCCTTGGTGGAGATTATATATCTTAAGAAAGCAATTTTCTCTACTTGAAGCTCACACTTTTCTAATTTAGCATATAAGTGATTCTCTTTGAGTTTCTGAAGAACGGCCTTAACATGTGCTCGATGTTCTTGAAAGGATCGTAAATAAATCAGGATGTCGTCCAGGTACACCACCACAAAGCTTCCTAAAAATACACAAAGAACATCATTACTCAGGTCCTGGAACATGGCTGGAGCATTCAAAAGAAAGAATCGCATTGCCAGGTATTCATAATGGCCGGAGGTGGGTACTAAAAGTGGTCTTCCATTCGTCTCCCTGTCTAATCTAGGTAAGATTATATGCTCCTCGGAGATCAATCTTGGGAAAAATGACAGCCTCCCTCAGCTGATCGAACAGGACCGAGATAAGCAGCAAAGGATAGGAATTTTTGACCATCACCTTATTCAGTCCCCGATAGTCAATACTTGGTCGAAGGGAACCATCCTTCTTGGCCACAAAGAAGAACCCAGCCCCTACAGGTGACTTTGAGGGGCGAATGAAACCCTTTTCAAGACTCTCCTGAATATACTCCTCCATAGCCTTGGTTTGCGGTAAAAATAAAGCATACAGTCGGCCTTTAGGGAGTTTGGCATTGGCCATCAGGTTGATAGCACAGGGACGGTGAGGTGGCAAAGATTCAGCCTGACTTTTGGAAAATATAGTTTTACTTTTCAAAATGCACTCAACGTTACTTGAGTGTATATGAATAGTTAATCAGGCGCACAAGAACAAATAAAACTACCTGTACACACACGAAAAAATTTTGTCAATACATGTAATATATAGCTTCCAATCGCAGCTCCTATAAGACACTCTGGATGTCAAAAATAAAATAAATATATATATATATATCTTTGGTGAGCTAAAAGCAAAGATAAGGAGCGCTGGTTTAAAATTCAATTAATAGATTTAATATCAGTTTATAAACATATATAACATAATAAAAACTCAATTGAGTATCTACATAAGCTGACACTTCAATACGCTCATAAATGTGCACATAACTCTATTTAAAAGTTCAAAGACATTATGTCCATTCAATGGTAACAAGTTCCAATTGTAGACCACAGAAACAGATATCAGATGGTTTTGCCAGCCAAAGCTTAATTAGCAATCCAGGTTTCCTCTTAACTGCCTTTAAGCTGTGATTGTGTCCTCCAGGTGCGCAAGTACTTAGTGGACATAGAATGGTTTTATGATAATTTAAATTAGAACTCTGTAACGGTTCAAGTATCCATAAAGTGTGACCACACAGACAATGCAAAAGATGGAATTACCAGACCAGGCTGTCACGGAAATTTCACCACCAAATTGCTAGTATTTTTCAAGCTGGCACTGCATGGGTACTTAGCGGTATTGGACCCGACGGTCAATGATGTCCCGGGAGGACTCGCCGGATCTGGCGGTCATGGCGCTCGGTCCTCACAGCTGGTGGGCACGGTAAGAACTTGCGCACAGAGGAAGTGGCTGGAGTGGAACCGGACTGGCTGCAGCATACACGGTGCACAATAGAGCGTCCTCTACGAGTTTCTCCACTCTAATGGTAAGCGGTTTCCTCAGGAGATTAGTACAGATGTCCACAGCAGGTATGTTTTTAAAGTCCATTCAGCCAATAGGAAAGTCCCATTCATTTGGAATACACCTGTATCTAATTGATGCACCAGCTTATTCATCCAGAAAAAAAGAAAGAAGAACAAGCGCCTTATGGTGCAGTAATTTTGTTAATAGTGTATTTATAAACACAAATAATGGAGAGATCCGTACCAGATAGCAACTTGTGTCAAGGCCTATCAATTCCTTATCCAGTGGCTGTTCTCCACTTATAGGTAATGGATAATTATTTAATTTGAAATGGCTGTTTTTTCATGAAAATATACTCCATATTAAACTGGAAGTTATTTTTATTAAAAAACTCCCATTATTTAGCTGTGTTTGTAGAGCTTTCTATTTGAAACCACTGAAAATTTGTATTATTCTTGTTTATAATCCTCCCACAATTTTTTCATATATCAATAAGATTAAGGATCCCGAAGTGGACTGAATATTTGCCCTCATTCCGAGTTGTTCGTTCGCAAGCGGATTTTAGCAGATTTGCTCACGCTAAGCCGCCGCCTACTGGGAGTGAATCTTAGCATCTTAAAATTGCGAACGATGTATTCGCAATATTGCGATTACACACCTCGTAGCAGTTTCTGAGTAGCTTCAGACTTACTCGGCATCTGCGATCAGTTCAGTGCTTGACGTTCCTGGTTTGACGTCACAAACACACCCAGCGTTCGCCCAGACACTCCTCCGTTTCTCCTGCCACTCCTGCGTTTTTTCCCACACGCCCATAAAACGGCCTGTTTCCACCCAGTAACACCCATTTCCTGTCAATCACATTACGATCGCCAGAACGATGAAAAAGCCGTGAGTAAAATTCCTAACTGCATAGCAAATTTACTTGGCGCAGTCGCAGTGCGAACATTGCGCATGCGCATTAAGCGGAAAATCGCTGCGATGCGAAGATTTTTACCGAGCGAACAACTCGGAATGAGGGCCCTTATTAGGCCTCTTTTAATTCCCAGCAGCTCTCATATATGACCGCATCCATAGGGATCCAAAAGTGGAATAATGGGAGTTTTTTAATAAAAATAACTTCCAGTTTAATATGGAGTATATTTTCATGAAAAAACAGCCATTTCAAATTAAATAATTATCCGTTACCTATAAGTGGTATGGATCTCTCCATTATTTGTGTTTATAAATACACTATTAACAAAATTACTGCACCATAAGGCGCTTGTTCTTCTTTCCTAGTACCATTTAACTTCCATGACTGAGTATACCCAGGTCATTTACTGAGGAACTGAGCTGCCGCCAGGAAGTCTGGAGTGGGCCCATAGGATTTTGATGATCCGACCAATTCACTGAGGACTGTGACGGTTTTTGAGACTTTGTAAACCGCTTGTGACTGACCCCTAGAGGGAATTCCCGATTGCAGGATAAGCGCACTGATCTAGAAAACTTTTTTGTCTATTACATACAGGTATAAAGATTATAATATTCTATATAACCACATTTCTTTATTTTATTTATTTTATTTTATTTATGGCATCACAGAGAACATTGGTGTCATCTAAACATACATCGCATATAACACTCCTAATATTACAATAGACTCTATTCTGGACATAAGTCTCTATGGCTCATCTGGTAAGACCTCGGACTATGGCTCACAAGGTCACAGGATCGAATCACAGCGGTACCCATCATAAATTCAGATTATAATTTTCATTTATGTTCTTATTATATTTAGCCTTTTTAGTTGCACAATTTTCCTATGTTTCCAGACCTAGACTGGTAGAGTTAGATTCCATTTTTATAATCTAGATAAGGACACACTCACTAAGGGAGTTATAAACCCCCAACAGCATACCCCAAACAATACCTCTATGTTGATAATAAATGTAAATTTCAACAGTATATATGTAACCTACAATAGCAAACCATCCAAAAATTGGTCTATAGTTACATTCTATTTTTATTATTACACATAATAGGGTATATCCCGTGTAAACCCTCCAGTTGTATCCCATATTGCACAATAACAGATAAATCTAAAAGAAACAATCCTGATATAAATAAAGTTGGTTACTTACATTGGTTTTAAAGTAAACCAGAGACCATCAGAAAATGATATTATGTTGATAAACTAAAGATCATGCCACATCAAGCCCGTTTATCATATATTGTTCTTTTCAATGTTTTCATTCAAACCCATTGGAACAAGGGTATTGAGCGAACAAATCCAATAAGCCTCTCGCTTACAGAGGCGATTAAACCTATCGCCACCTCTTGGGGTCTCTTCTATGTGCTCAATGCCCTTGATAGAAATAACCTTGATATCCCCCCCATGTGACTGGACCACATGTCTGGGAACACTGTGCGTAAGTATCTTCTTATTAATAAGTCTTCTGTGTTCTAAGAACCGTGTATTCAGGGACCGAGTAGTGCGTCCTACATACTGCAGACCACATGTGCAAGTTATTACATATATAACATATGTGGTCTGACAAGTAATGGATCGGATGATACTAAATTTGTGATTTCCAGTATCTTTCGGGGCTGAAAAATCATGGCTCTCTGATTCAACAAATCTACACGTAATACATCTGGGTTTCAAACATTTCTTACATTGTCCTCTCTGTGCCTGAGATGTATGCAGCTTCTTAGTGCAATGAGTAGCAATGGGTTTGAAATGACTAGGTGAAAAGTGGTTCTTTAAATTATTGGTTCTTTTGAAAACCACTTTAGGTTTATCATTCAAACAACCTGATAACACTCTATCCATTTTTAACACAGAAATTTTTTTTATCAAAATATCTAATTTTATTTGATGAACTGTTGAATCTTGAGATAAAGAGTGGTTCATTACTTTCTGATATGAAGCTGGTCTTTTTTTCAGGTCTCTCTAATAGAATCTCCTGTCTACATTGTTTTGATACCTCCTCATAGGCCAGATCTAATAGATGTTTCGGATAGCCTTGATCCAGAAAAGATTGAGTCAATTCTCTACTTTGGATAATGTCATTTTCATTAGAACAGTTTCTTTTAATCCTGAGATATTGGCTTTTGGGGATATTATTGACCCAAGGTTTATAGTGACAACTAGTATATCCCAAAAAAGTGTTACAATCGACCTTTTTTCGAAAAGTTTTAGTTTGAATAGGCTGATTGATAGCCCCAGCGTGTAGTGCAATATCCAGGAACGTCATATCGGTCTTGTGGACTGTGCTTGTGAAAAAAAGACCAAAAGTGTTTAAGTTAAGAAAATCAATAAATTGTGAAACGGATGTTGTGTCCCCCTTCCAAATAATGAACAAGTCATCTATGTACCTGCCATAGAGCACCAGGTTCGCTCCGAAAGGGCCCCCCATATGTATTGATTTTCGAGGCTCCCCATATATAAATTAGCAAAGCTCGGAGCGAACCTGGTGCCCATGGCGGTACCATGTGTCTGCAGAAAAAAATTCATTAAACGTAAAATAATTGTGTTTTAAAATAAACCAGATAGAGTCCAAAATAAAGTGACAGTGCTCACGTGACAGTGTTGGGTCCAGAAATAAATAATTTTCTATAACTTTAAGACCCAGATTGTGCGGTATATTAATATAAAAGTGATTCTACATCACAGGTGACTAGCAAGAAATCTTCTTGCCATTTAAGTTCCCTGATTAGGTGTAAAAAGTGAGTGGTATCTTTTATGTAAGACCTCAAACCTTTAACATGTGGCTGTAAAAAAAGATCAACATATGCAGATAAATTAGAAGTGAGTGAACCCACACCCGAAATAATGGGACATCCAGGAGGTGAGAAAAGTGATTTATGAATTTTAGGGAGGTGATAATAGGTGGGAGTGATGGGGTGTGCATTAAATAAAAAATGATATTCCTCCTTAGATATCACACCACACGCCAGGGCATCAGCCAATATTTGTTTCAGGTCACACAGGAACCTAACAGTAGGATCTCCTGGTAACTTCTTATAGAATTTCACATTAGTCAGCTGACGATAAGCTTCTTGTATATAGTCAACCACATCTTGTACTAGTGTCCCTCCTCCCTTATCCGCACTTTTTATAATAATAGATTTATCTTTTTTCAAATTGTTAATGGCCCTTCTTTCAGAGGAGGAAGAAAGCAATCCCGCAAAAAATACAAAACAAAAGTAAGAAATAAAGGTCTATATAATCTATCTTCTAGGAGATTAACAGAAAGTGAGAAAGCTGTTATTGCTAAAGGTTTAAAGTTTGCTCCGAATAAGGGTCCAGAATTTTTTGATTTATATATTGAGCTTAATAGATATATTCGAGATCCGTGCAGGCAAAGATATTTTCAGAATAAGGCCATTAAAAGGAGAGGTCTGATGGAGTCCCCTATAATATTAGATAGAGATGATCAATCTGCCCTAAATATTCTGATAGAATTACAAAAGCAGGGTGACGCATCACAACCAATGCAAGTCTATGATGTGTCTAGAGCAACACTAAATAGACCTTTTAAGAAAAAGAGTGAATTCTACCCTACCCAATACAAAAGCGGCTTTATAGAGACATTCTATACCACCACCTTGCAAGACTTTAAAGAGCTGTGTGAGTCTTCGGGAAAACTGTCTAAGGGTAGTACCAGATCAAAGAGGGACAATCTTCACCCCAATGAAAGAAGGGCCATTTACAATTTAAAAAAAGATAAATCTATTATTATAAAAAGTGCGGATAAGGGAGGAGGGACAGTAGTACAAGATGTGGTTGACTATATACAAGAAGCTTATCGTCAGCTGACTAATGTGAAATTCTATAAGAAGTTACCAGGAGATCCTACTGTTAGGTTCCTGTGTGACCTGAAACAAATATTGGCTGATGCCCTGGCGTGTGGTGTGATATCTAAGGAGGAATATCATTTTTTATTTAATGCACACCACATCACTCCCACCTATTATCACCTCCCTAAAATTCATAAATCACTTTTCTCACCTCCTGGACGTCCCATTATTTCGGGTGTGGGTTCACTCACTTCTAATTTATCTGCATATGTTGATCTTTTTTTACAGCCACATGTTAAAGGTTTGAGGTCTTACATAAAAGATACCACTCACTTTTTACACCTAATCAGGGAGCTTAAACGGCAAGAAGATTTCTTGCTAGTCACCTGTGATGTAGAATCACTTTACACTAATATACCGCACGATCTGGGTCTTAAAGTTATAGAAAATTATTTGTTTCAGGACCCAACACTGTCACGTGAGCACTGTCACTTTATTTTGGACTCTATCTGGTTTATTTTAAAACACAATTATTTTTTGTTTAATGATTAATTTTTTCTGCAGACACATGGTACCGCCATGGGCACAAGGTTCGCCCCGAGCTTTGCTAATTTATATATGGGGAGCCTCGAAAATCAATACATATGGGGGGGGCCCTTTCGGAGCGAACCTGGTGCTCTATGGCAGGTACATAGATGACTTGTTCATTATTTGGAAGGGGGACACAACATCCGTTTCACAATTTATTGATTTTCTTAACTTAAACACTTTTGGTCTTTTTTTCACAAGCACGGTCCACAAGACCGATATGACGTTCCTGGATATTGCACTACACGTTGGGGCTATCAATCAGACTATTCAAACTAAAACTTTCTGAAAAAATGTCGATTGTAACACTTTTTTGGGATATACTAGTTGTCACTATAAACCTTGGGTCAATAATATCCCCAAAAGCCAATATCTCAGGATTAAAAGAAACTGTTCTAATGAGAATGACTTCATTATCCAAAGTAGAAAATTGACTCAATCTTTTTTGGATCAAGGCTATCCGAAACATCTATTAGATCTGGCCTATGAGGAGGTATCGAAACAATGTAGACAGGAGATTCTATTAGAGAGACCTGAAAAAAAGAAGACCAGCTTCATATCAGTAAGGAATGAACCACTCTTTATATCAAGATTCAACAGTTCCTCAAATAAAATTAGAGATATTTTGATTAAAAAAATTTCTGTGTTAAAAATGGATAGAGTGTTATCAGGTTGTTTGAATGATAAACTTAAAGTGGTTTTCAAAAGAGCCAATAATTTAAAGAACCACTTTTCACCTAGTCATTTCAAACCCATTGCTACTCATTGCACTAAGAAGCTGCATACATCTCAGGCACAGAGAGGACAATGTAAGAAATGTTTGAAACCCAGATGTATTACGTGTTGATTTGTTGAATCAGAGAGCCATGATTTTTCAGCCCCGAAAGATACTGGAAATCACAAATTTAGTATCATCCGATCCATTACTTGTCAGACCACATATGTTATATATGTAATAACTTGCACATGTGGTCTGCAGTATGTAGGACGCACTACTCGGTCCCTGAATACACGGTTCTTAGAACACAGAAGACTTATTAATAAGAAGATACTTACGCACAGTGTTCCCAGACATGTGGTCCAGTCACATGGGGGGATATCAAGGTTATTTCTATCAAGGGCATTGAGCACATAGAAGAGACCCCAAGAGGTGGCGATAGGTTTAATCGCCTCTGTAAGCGAGAGGCTTATTGGATTTGTTCGCTCAATACCCTTGTTCCAATGGGTTTGAACAAAAACATTGAAATGAACAATATATGATAAACGGGCTTGATGTGGCATGATCTTTAGTTTATCAACATAATATCATTTTCTGATGGTCTCTGGTTTACTTTAAAACCAATGTAAGTAACCAACTTTATTTATATCAGGATTGTTTCTTTTAGATTTCTCTGTTACTGTGCAATATGGGATACAACTGGAGGGTTTACACAGGATATACCCTATTATGTGTAATAATAAAAATAGAATGTTACTATAGACCAAATTTTGGATGGTTTGCTTTTGTAGGTTACATATATACTGTTGAAATTTACATTTATTATCAACATAGAGGTATTGTTTGGGGTATGCTGTTGGGGGTTTATAACTCCCTTAGTGAGTGTGGCCTTATCTAGATTATAAAAATGGAATCTAACTCTACCAGTCTAGGTCTGGAAACATAGGAATATTGTGCACCTAAAAAGGCTAAATATAATAAGAACATAAATGAAAATTATAATCTGAATTTATGATGGGTCCCGCTGTGATTCGATCCTGTGAGCCGTAGTCCGAGGTCTTACCAGATGAGCCATAGAGACTTATGTACAGAATAGAGTCTATTGTAATATTAGGAGTGTTATATGCGATGTTTGTTTAGATGACACCAATGTTCTCTGTGATGCCATAAATAAAATAAAGAAATGTGGTTATATAGAATATTATAATCTTTATACCTGTATGTAATAATTAATGTGTCAACAAAGAGTTTAGATACATGTATTCTCTTTTAATTATGCTTCAAAGATTGATAAAGTTTTTTTCATAAAGATAGAGAGGTTTATTTATTTTTTCTGGATGAATAAGCTGGTGCATCAATTAGATACAGGTGTATTCTAAATGAGTGGGACTTTTCTATTGGCTGAATGGACTTTAAAAACAAACCTGCTGTGGACACCTGTACTAATCTACTGAGGAAACCGCTTACCATTAGAGCGGAGAAACGCGTAGAGGACGCTCTATTGTGCACCGTGTATGCTGCAGCCAGTCCGGTTCCACTCCAGCCGCTTCCTCTGTGTGCAAGTTCTTACCGTGCCCACCAGCTGTGATGACCGAGCGCCGTGACCGCCAGATCCGACGAGTCCTCCCGGGACATCATTGACCGTCGGGTCCAATACCGCTAAGTACCCATGCAGTGCCAGCTTGAAAAATACTAGCAATTTGGTGGTGAAATTTCCGTGACAGCCTGGTCTGGTAATTCCATCTTTTGCATTGTCTGTGTGGTCACACTTTACGGATACTTGAACCGTTACAGAGTTCTAATTTAAATTATCATGAAACCATTCTATGTCCACTAAGTACTTGCGCACCTGGAGGACACAATCACAGCTTAAAGGCAGTTAAGAGGAAACCTGAATTGCTAATTAAGCTTTGGCTGGCAAAACCATCTGATATCTGTTTCTGTGGTCTACAATTGGAACTTGTTACCATTGAATGGACATAATGTCTTTGAACTTTTAAATAGAGTTATGTGCACATTTATGAGCGCATTGAAGTGTCAGCTTATGTAGATACTCAATTGAGTTTTTATTATGTTATATATGTTTATAAACTGATATTAAATCTATTAATTGAATTTTAAACCAGCGCTCCTTATCTTTGCTTTTAGCTCACCAAAGATATATATATTGACTTTTGGAAAAGACTTCGGCAAAGGCTTGGTATTGGGTTGGCAACCCTTCAAGAAGCGGCACTGAAGTCCTCACAGGAACTGCCAAACATATTTGGGAACGCTCTGGACTCCAGGAAACCAAATCTCCAGTTGAATTCCGGGTTGTGTATATTGAGCCAGGGCAACCCCAGGACCATGGGAGTTAGAGGACAGTGGACAAGGAAAAAGATATCTCCTCAGAATGCATGATTCAGACAGTAAGTAGAAGGACCGATGTCCGAGTTTTCACATGACCATTAAAAAGTGGATTCCCATCCAAGCCACAGTCAGACCAGAGTGACTCTAGCTCTTCTATAGAAATCTCCCAAGCTTGAGCAAACTCCAAATCTATGAAAGTGCCGGTGGCACCAAAATCCACAAAAGCCTGAACTTCGAACTGGGTAGAAAAAAATTACCAAGTTGCGCTAGACAATCAAATAAAAAAGCATTTATTTTAATGCATAAAATATATTATGATAACAATTCTCCCGGGAGTAAAATACACACTTTAAAATGACATCTCTATAACTGTAGACCTACTGCTAATTTTATAACAGAAGTACAAATTAGTACTATTCCAGAGCTTATGACCCCAGGGATATCACTTTAAATAGAATATTACCAACAGAAATAAATATTATCTGTTAAAAGAAAAAAGAAAAAGTCTGTGTTGACATATATAAACTCACTTGGTCCACATGAATACCGAACAGTCCTGATCATTGATAACTGTGAGCTTAATCCAATGATCCTGTAGTAGACCGGACTTTTATAACATAAAATAGAAACTCATGTAGTTGATGCTGTGAGCAAATGCATAATTGGTAAACCACTGGCCGCTGTGACAAGGGGGAGAGCCCGAAGCGATGTTGCTGCGGTCAGCCGCTGGCCCCTGCACGGGGAGTGGAAAGCCATACCTGAAGTGACCGCCGGACTGGATGAAATGCGGCTGTGTATAGCTGACACGCGGCTGCAGTATCCGGACGGTTGGCTGTTACCTTGCGTGGCACAATGTATGGGCTCTCAACAGCAGGCGGCTGACCTGTACTCCCACGGGCAGCTCCGATTGAGCCTCCCTGCAATTGCCAGTGTGTATAGAAGGTGGATGAACACTCAGGCGGCGGCTGGTCCGTAATCAGTGGTATACCGTAGTAGCAATAATAATGAAGATAGCTGATCTCCCGCACAGAGTAAAGCTGGATGAGGCTCCAAGTGAAGTTAGCAACAATAAGCACCTGTATCCTAACGCGTTTCAACGCCAGCAGGGCGTCTTCTTCCAAAGGCCCTGCTGGGTGGCTGGTCTGGAGATATTAGTAGGAGGCATCACCAAATTATTCGGAGAGATGGAAGAGAGACCTGAGAAAATCCCCCCTTGTGGGCAGCTGTTCACTAAGTGCCCTTTATCCCCGCAATACAAACAAGCCAAGATTGCGATGCCTGGTCTTCTCCTGAGGGGTAAGACGGAAAGCCCCAAATTGCATGGGCTCCACTGTATTTTCTAATACATCGGGAACTGCCCATCGAGATGACTGGGTCGGAGTCTCCTCCATTCTCCGATCCACTTTAATGGCTAGCTCCATGAGGTCGTCCAAAGTTTCTGGAGTTGGGTACTGAACTAAGTAATCCTTTATTTCTCTGACGTCCTAAGTGGATGCTGGGACTCCGTAAGGACCATAGGGAATAGCGGCTCCGCAGGAGACTGGGCACAACTAAAGAAAGCTTTAGGACTACCTGGTGTGCACTGGCTCCTCCCACTATGACCCTCCTCCAGACCTCAGTTAGAATCTTGTGCCCGGCTGAGCTGGATGCACACTAGGGGCTCTCCTGAGCTCCTAGAAAGAAAGTATATTTTAGGTTTTTTATTTTACAGTGAGATCTGCTGGCAACAGACTCACTGCAGCGAGGGACTAAGGGGAGAAGAAGCGAACCTACCTAACTGGTGGTAGCTTGGGCTTCTTAGGCTACTGGACACCATTAGCTCCAGAGGGATCGACCACAGGACCCGACCTCGATGTTCGGTCCCGGAGCCGCGCCGCCGGCCCCCTTACAGAGCCAGAAGCAAGAAGTGTTCCGGAAAATCGGCGGCAGAAGACTTCTGTCTTCAACAAGGTAGCGCACAGCACTGCAGGTGTGCGCCATTGCTCCTCATGCACACCTCACACTCCGGTCACTGATGGGTGCAGGGCGCTGGGGGGGGGGGCGCCCTGAGGGCAATATAATACACCTTGGCTGGCAAATCATCACAATATATAGTCCCAGGGCTATATATGTGATAAATTACCCCTGCCAGAATCCATGAAAAAAGCGGGAGAAAAGTCCGCCGAAAAAGGGGCGGGGCTATCTCCCTCAGCACACTGGCGCCATTTTTTCTTCACAGTGCAGCTGGAAGACAGCTCCCCAGGCTCTCCCCTGTAGTTTTCAGGCTCAAAGGGTTAAAAAGAGAGGGGGGGCACTAAATTTAGGCGCAATTTGTGTAAACAAGCAGCTATTGGGGGAAAAATCACTCAGTTATAGTGTTAATCCCTGCATTATATAGCGCTCTGGTGTGTGCTGGCATACTCTCTCTCTGTCTCCCCAAAGGACTTTGTGGGGTCCTGTCCTCAGTCAGAGCATTCCCTGTGTGTGTGCGATGTGTCGGTACGGCTGTGTCGACACGGATGAGGAAGGTTACGTGGAGGCGGAGCAGAGGCCGATAAATGGGATGTCGCCCCCTGTGGGGCCGACACCAGAGTGGATGGATAGGTGGAAGGTATTAACCGACAATGTCAACTCCTTACATAAATGGCTGGATGACGTAACAGCTGTGGGACAGCCGGCTTCTCAGCCCGCGCCTGCCCTGGCGTCTCAAAGGCCATCAGGGGCTCAAAAAACGCCTGTTACCTCAGATGGCAGACACAGATGTCGACACGGAGTCTGACTCCAGTGTCGACGAGGTTGAGACATATACACAATCCACTAGGAACATCCGTTGCATGATCTCGGCAATAAAAAAAAATGTGTTACACATTTCTGACATTAACCCAAGTACCACATAAAAGGGGTTTTATGTTTGGGGAGAAAAAGCAGCCAGTGTTTTGTTCCCCCATCAGATGAGTGAATGAAGTGTGTAAAGAAGCGTGGGTTCCCCCGATAAGAAACTGGTAATTTCTAAAAAGTTACTGCTGGCGTACCCTTTCCCGCCAGAGGATAGGTCACGTTGGGAGATGTCCCCTAGGGTGGATAAGGCGCTCACACTTTTGTCAAAAAAGGTGGCACTGCCGTCTTAGGATACGGCCACTTTGAAGGAGCCTGCTGATAAAAAGGAGGAGGCTATCCTGAAGTCTGTATATACACACTCAGGTACTATACTGAGACCTGCAATTGCCTCAGCATGAATAGTGCTGCTGCGGCGTGGTCTGATACCCTGTCAGATAATATAATACCCTAGACAGGGATAATATTTTGCTAACATAGAGCATATTAAAGACGTCGTCTTATATATGAGGGATACACAGAGGGATATTTGCCGGCTGGCATCCAGAATTAATGCAATGTCCATTCTGCCAGGAGGGTATTAGAGACCCGGCAGTGGACAGGTGATGCTGACTTTAAAAGGCACATGGAGATTCTGCCTTATAAGGGTGAGGAATTGTTTGGGGATGGTCTCTGGGACCTCGTATCCACAGCAACAGCTGGGAAGAAAATTTTTTACCTCAGGTTTCCTCACAGCCTAAGAAAGCACCGTATTTTCAGGTACAGTCCTTTCGGCTTTAGAAAAGCAAGCGGGTCAAAGGTGCTTCCTTTCTGCACAGAGACAAGGGAAGAGGGAAAAAGCTGCACCAGTCAGCCAGTTCCCAGGATCAAAAATCTTCCCCCGCTTCCTCTGAGTCCACCGCATGACGCTGGGGCTCCACAGGTGGAGACAGGTGCGGTGGGGGCGCGTCTCGGGAATTTCAGGGACCAGTGGGCTTGCCCACAGGTGGATCCCTAGGTTCTGCAAGTAGTATCACAGGGATACAAGCTGGAGTTCGAGGCGACTCCCCCTCGCCGTTACCTCACATCAGCCTTGCCTGCTGCCCTCGGAGAAAGGGAGGTAGTACTGGCGGCAATTCACAAGCTGTACTTCCAGCAGGTGAAATCAAGGTACCCCTCCTTCAACAAGGCCGGGGTTACTATTCCAAAATGTTTGTGGTACCGAAACCAGACGGTTCGGTGAGACCCATTCTAAAATTGAAATCCTTGAACACTTATATACGAAGGTTCAAGTTCGAAATGGAATCGCTCAGGGCGATTATTACAAGCCTGGAGAATTTCATGGTATCACTGGACAGCAAGGATGCTTACCTGCATGTCCCTATTTACCCTCCTCACCAGGAGTACCTCAAAATTGTGGTACAGGATTGTCATTACCAATTCCAGACGTTGCCGTTGGTCTGTCCCCGGCACCGAGGGTATTTACCAAGGTAATGGCCGAAATAATTATCCCGTACTTGGACGATCTCCTTATAAAGGCGAGGTCCAGGGAGCAGTTGTTGGTCGGAGTAGCACTATCTCGGGAAGTGCTACAACAGCACGGCTGGATTCTGAATATTCCAAAGTCGCAGCTGGTTCCTACGACGCATCTACTGTTCCTGGGTATGGTTCTGGACACAGAACAAGAAAAAAGGGTTTCTTCCGGAGGAGAAGTCCAAGGAGTTGTCGTCTCTAGACAGATACCTCCTAATACAAATACAGGTATCGGTGCATCAATGCACGCGAGCCCTGGGAAAGATGGTAGCTTCTTACGAAGAAATTCCATTCGCCAGGTCCCATGCAAGGATCTTCCAGTGGGATCTGTTGGACAAGTGGTCCGGGTCGCATCTTCAGATGCATCGGCGGATAACCCTGTCTCCAAGGGCCAGGGTGTCGCTGTTGTGGTGGCTGCAGAGTGCTCATCTTCTAGAGGGCCGCAGATTCGGCATACAGGACTGGGTCCTGGTGACCACGGATACCAGCCTTCGAGGCTGGGGGGCAGTCACACAGGGAAGAAACTTCCAAGGACTATGGAAAAGTCAGGAGACTTCCCTACACAAAAATATTCTAGAACTAAGGGCCATTTACAGTGCCCTAAGTCAGGCTAGACCCCTGCTTCAACACCGGCCGGTGCTGATCCAGTCAGACAACATCACGGCGGTCGCTCATGTAAACCGACAGGGCGGCACAAGAAGCAGGATGGCGATGGCAGAAGCCACAAGGATTCTCCGATGGGCGGAAAATCATGTGTTAGCACTGTCAGCAGTGTTCATTCCCGGAGTGGACAACTGGGAAGCAGACTTTCTCAGCAGACACGACCTCCACCCGGGAGAGTGGGGACTTCATCCAGAAGTCTTCCAAATGATTGTACACCGTTGGGAAAGGCCACAGGTGGACATGATGGCGTCCCGCCTCAACAAAAAGCTAAAAGATATTGTGCCAGGTCAAGGGACCCTCAGGCGATAGCTGTGGACGCTCTGGTAACACCGTGGGTGTACCAGTCGGTGTATGTGTTCCCTTCTCTGCCTCTCATACCCAGGGTAATGAGAATAATAAGAAGGAGAGGAGTAAGAACTATACTCATTGTTCCGGATTGGCCAAGAAGAGCTTGGTACCCAGAACTCCAAGAAATGATCTCAGTGGACCCATGGCCTCTGCCGCTCAGGCAGGACCTGCTGCAGCAGGGGGCCTGTCTGTTCCAAGACGTACCGCGGCTGCGTTTGACGGCATGGCGGTTGAACGCCGGATCCTGAAGGAAAAGGGCATTCCGGAGGAAGTTATCCCTACGCTAATTAAAGCTAGGAAAGAAGTGAACGCAAACCATTATCACCACATATGGTGGAAATATGTTGCGTGCTGGGAGGCCAGGAAGGCCCCAAAGGAGGAATTTCAGCTAGGTCGATTTCTGCACTTCCTACAGTCAGGGGTGACTATGGGCCTAAAATTGGGTTCCATTAAGGTCCAGATTTCGGCTCTATCGATTTTCTTCCAAAATAGAACTGACTTCACTGCCTGAAGTTCAGACTTTTGTTAAGGGAGTGCTGCATAGTCAGCCCCCGTTTGTGCCTCCAGTGGCACCGTGGGATCTCAACGTGGTGTTGGATTTCCTGAAGTCGCATTGGGTTGTGCCACTCAAATCCGTGGAGCTAAAACAAAAGCCCTTATCTAAATTTTTGATATGGATGGGGCGGAATTGAGGACTCGTTCCCAATTCCTTCCTAAGGTGGTATCAGTTTTTCATGTGAACCAACCTATTGTGGTGCCTGCGGCTACTTGGGACTTGGAGGATTCCAAGTTACTGGACGTAGTCAGGGCCCTGAAAAATCTATGTTCCAGGACGGCTGGAGTCAGGAATACTGACTCGCTATTTATCCTGTATGCACCCAACAAGCTGGGTGCTCCTGCTTCTAAGCAGACTATTGCTCGCTGGATCGGTAGCACGATTCAACTTGCACATTCTGCGGCTGGACTGCCGCACCCTAAATCTGTAAACGCCCATTCCACGAGGAAAGTGGGCTCTTCTTGGGCGGCTGCCCGAGGGGTCTCGGCTTTACAAATTTGCCGAGCAGTTACTTGGTCGGGTTCAAACACTTTTGCAAGAATCTACTAGTTTGATACCCTGGCTGAGGAGGACCTAGAGTTTGCTCATTCGGTGCTGCAGAGTCATCCGCACTCTCCCGCCCGTTTGGGAGCTTTGGTATAATCCCCATGGTCCTTACGGAGTCCCAGCATCCACTTAGGACGTCAGAGAAAATAAGATTTTACTCACCGGTAAATCTATTTCTCGTAGTCCGTAGTGGATGCTGGGCGCCCATCCCAAGTGCGGATTGTCTGCAATACTTGTATATAGTTATTGCCTAACTACAGGGCTATTGTTGAGCCATCTGTTGAGAGGCTCAGTTATATTTCATACTGTTAACTGGGTATAGTATCACGAGTTATACGGTGTGATTGGTGTGGCTGGTATGAGTCTTACCCGGGATTCAAAATCCTTCCTTATTGTGTCAGCTCTTCCGGGCACAGTATCCTAACTGAGGTCTGGAGGAGGGTCATAGTGGGAGGAGCCAGTGCACACCAGGTAGTCCTAAAGCTTTCTTTAGTTGTGCCCAGTCTCCTGCGGAGCCGCTATTCCCCATGGTCCTTACGGAGTCCCAGCATCCACTACAGACTACGAGAAATAGATTTACCGGTGAGTAAAATCTTATTTTGTTCTGTAAAACCCAGGCGAAACTGGCTCCGAAGGGCCAGATCATTCCAACCACAATCGTTGGCCCAATAATAGACCTCAGCAGAGTTCCTACCCTGTTTAATTACCGGAGATGCGCTTCTACAGATGCTGCCTAATCAGGGTCGTCATAGAGCACCCCCAGGACTTTGAAGACGGAATCCACAGAACGAAGATTTGGTTGGTCTGCTGGGAGACCAAAAGCCCATATTTGAGGATCACCTTGCAAAAGAGAAATCACAATTCCCATTCGCTGAGCCTCTGATCCAGACGAGTGAGGCCTAAGCTGGAAATAGAGCTTACAGCGCTCTCGGAAATTCACAAAATGCTTGCGATCCCCAGTGAACCTATCAGGGAAGTTAAGCTTCAGTTCTCTCGGAACAGGTGGTGAAGTAGATTGAGACCTTTGATCCACTTCCTGCGAATCCACCCGAAGAGTAAGGTCCTGTAGCTGCTGGGCCAGACCTTGAATTTGAGTAGCTAGGATTTGAGCCAAGCTTTGCTGTGTATGCAATTCCAGAAGCTACAGTTTTCGGCTGATGATACCGTTACGCGGACTACTCAGAAATGAGGTTTACCAGGTGGTACTTGGTGATGCTCACGTAATTACCCCTGCCCAGCAGTCTTTTAGCCTCCTGCGATGCTAGGCTTCACCTATACCAGCCGCCTTTCCAGGGTAAAATAGGTCCACCCCATACTCAGATGCCCTCAGGGCTTATGTTGGAGGCCGGGCAGGAGTAAATGCAGTACAGTGAGACGTTCACTAAACACAACCTTAATAATGCTGCTAAATGCACAGACGGAGATAAGTTATAGAATGTACGTGAGTCCAACAATGCATAGGGTGATATAATAAACACTGAACGTATATGAAATGCAACATTGTATTAAAATACAACAATGCACAGGGTGATATAAGCAATTTAACCGAACATAAATGCAACAATGCACAAGGTGGTAACAATAATGAAATAAATGCGGAAGGCAAGAATCTGTGGAGATCCACACAAAAACTTGAATTGTAGGTGAGCTGGTTCCAATAAGGAAAATGCACAAGGCAGGATATCCGAATTTCAGGAGATCACAAGGGCTGACAGGTTCTCACATGTAGCAGGAACTATCACCAGCAGATTGGGAGTACCCAGGAAAAAGATATATTGTGCAGCACCAATCAGGAATCTGCTCGGGATGACAATTCAGTGCAGCTGTCTAGCTGCACATAAAGAATGACAGCCAGTCAACAGGGAATGCCGTTTGCCTCTGGCGACCCCGTTGCTAGGAGACTGGTGACCCCTAGTGCCCGGCATCAGCCTGTTGCTTGGTGCTGGGCGGGGACTAGGGAGCATTGCGCCCGGCATCTGCCTGTTGCTAGGCGCCGGGCGGGGACCAGCAGCCTTTACTGCAGGAAGAGAGAGCGTCCAGACTCCCAGGCAACGGCCTGGACGTGCGTCTGTCCGCAGCTAGACCATGGCTGCTGACAAGCTCAAGTGATTCAGAAGCAGGGTGTTGTGCCGATAATCTCAGAGAATTATCAGCTCCAGTGACCCAGTATCCCAGAGGAAAGGAAAGTTCTAATTCATCTCATATTGTCCTGGAAAGGAGGGGAAGCCATTGCCTGAAAGGAAAGTTCCAAGTCATCCCAGATTGTCCTGAAAAAGTAAGGGAAGCCATTGCCTGAAAAATCCACTATTTTGGTGAGAGAAACAGATTTCTTTTATGCATTCACTGTGTTTACTTTATGTGCTAGATATTGTTCCTAATACTTATAATGCAGTAATACCCTGCAACAATACCATTTAAATACAGATCTTACTGTATGCATACATCCAAGTAAGGGCCCCAGCTGTGCACTAATTGGATACCGCCCTTTGTGTCTGAGAAAGAGTAAGTTATTCCTTGCCTCTCTGCTGCTGTGTGAAGAAAGGAAGAAGCAACAATACGTCCGAGGATACAGTGCTGGGGCAATAGTGGATTCCTGCTGACATACTGCAACATGGTAACATCAAGCCTGTGATAATCCAACACACTTTAACATCTACAAATTTATTTGGGGTACCACACTGGCACATATAGCAGAATAAATAAATATGGATTAGAAAATCACAACAAAATAGTTCCAACAGTATAATAATGTTATTCGAAATATTGGAAAACAAGATTTATGGTAAGAACTTACCGTTGTTAAATCTCTTTCTGCGTGGTACACTGGGCTCCACAGGGAATTACATTGTGGCGTAAAGTCGGATCTTGATACGAGGTACCAACATGCTCAAAGCTTTGACCTTCTTCCCAAGATGCATAGCGCCGCCTCATCTATAACCCCGCCTCCGTGCACAGTAGCTCAGTTTTTGTTATCCAATCCAATGCAGTAGCAGGCAAAAGAGACGACAACTGTTAGTAGCCACATACACCACATTTTTCACAATACGAGAAAGTGTCAACGGCTAATGCCATACCAACCCAAAGAAGCTAAGTGCTTCAGGGTGGGCACCCTGTGGAGCCCAGTGTACCTCGCAGAAAGAGATTTAACAACAGTAAGTTCTTACCATAAATCTCGTTTTCTGCTGCGTGGTACACTGGGCTCCACAGGGAATGACATTGGGGATGTCCTAAAGCAGTTCCTTATGGGAGGGGATGCACTGTAGTGGGCACAAGAACCCAGCGTCCAAAGGAAGCATCCTGGGAGGCGGAAGTATCGAAGGCATAGAACCTTATGAACGTGTTCACTGATGACCTCGTAGCCGCCTTGCACAGTTGTTCAAGGGTCGCACCACGGTGGGCAGCCCAAGAAGATCCAACCGACTGAGTAGAATGGGCTTTAACGGTAGCAGGAACTGGACGACAGCCTGTACATAAGCATGTGCAATCACCATTCTAATCCATCTAGCCAGGGTCTGCTTAGAAGCAGGCCAGCCACGTTTGTGAAAACCAAACAGTACAAAAAGAATCAGATTTCCTAATTGAGGATGTGCTCTTCACATAGATACGGAGAGCCCGTACCACATCCAAAGATCGTTCTTTGGAAGACAACTCAGGAGAATTAAAGGCCGGAAACACAATCTCCTGGTTAAGGTGGAAGGAAGACACCACCTTAGGTAAATAACCTAGTCACATTCTAAGAACCGCCCGGTCACGGTGAAAAATCAGATGGGGGGACTTACAGGATAAGGCACCCAAGTCCGAGACCCTTCTTGCTGAAGCAATAGTCAGCAAAAACAGCTCCTTAAGGAAAAGCCACTTAAGGTCAGCAGAGGCAAGAGGTTCAAACAGAGACTCTTGCAAGGCCTCCAGAACCACGACAGATCCCAAGGGGCCAGAGGTGGTACATAAGGAGGCTGAATCCGCAACACGCCCTGAGTAAATGTATGAACATCAGGTAGGGCAGCAATCTTTCTTTGAAACCAAACCGACCTGGCAGAAATGTGAACCTTGAGGGAGGCCAAATGAAGGCCTAAGTCCAGGCCCTGTTGTGGGAAGGCCAACAGTTTGGCCGTGCTAAACTTGAAAACATCATGATTGTGAGACGCACACCAAGTAAAGTAAGCATTCCAGACCCTATGGTAAATCCGAGCAGAAGCCGGCTTACGGGCCTTCAACATAGTTTGAACGACTGCCTCAAAAAAAAACTTGGACCTCAGGACGGACGCTTCAAGAGCCACTCCGTCAACGCCAGACGGGCCAAGTCCTGGTAAACACAAGGGCCCTGAATGAGGAGATCTGGTCATTGTGGAAGTAGAAGGGGACGATCCAACGAGAGGCCCTGTAGATTGGAGAACCGGTGCTGCCTGGGCCATACTGGAGCGACCAGAAGTAGGTTTTTTCCCCTCTCTGCTTGAACTTCCGTATTACTCTGGGCAGGAGTTACACCGGAGGGAACACATACGGCAGCCGAAAATTCCATGGGATTGACAGAGCATCCACGAACGCTGCTTGAGGATCCCTTGTCCTTGCTCCGAAGACCGGAACCTTGTGATTGTGTCGAGACGCCATAAGGTCCGCATCTGGAAGGTCCCACTTGTCCACGAGAAGTTGAAACACCTCTGGATGGAGGCTCCATTCTCCAGCGTGTACGTCCTGATGACTGAGAAAGTCCGCTTCCCAGTTTAGGACCCCCAGAATGAACACTGCAGATATGGCCGGCAGATGGCGTTCTGCCCGCTGAAGAATCCGTGATACTTCCCTCATTGCCATGCGGCTTCGAGTGCCGCCCTGATGATTGATGTACTCCACCGTGGTGGCGTTGTCCGATTGCACTTGAGCAGGTCTGTTCTGTATTAGATGCTGGACCATTGTCAACGCATTGAACACTGCCCTCAGTTCCAGAATATTTATCGGGAGTAGAGACTCCTCCTTGGTCCACCAACCTTGAAGAGAGTGTCGTTCCAACACCGTGCCCCAACCTCTCAGACTGGCATCCGTCATCAGCAGGATCCAGTTGAATATCCAGAAAGGACGGCCCCTGCTCAATCGTTGGTCCTGAAGCCACCAGCTCAGTGACAGGCAGACCTCCGGAGACGAGATCATGTGAGATCTGATCCGGTGAGGCAGGCCGTCCATCTTGGTCAGAATTAACTTCTGCAGAGGGCGAGAATGGAATTGAGCGTACTCCACCATGTCGAAAGCTGACACCATGAGACCTAGCACTTGCATTGCCGAATGTATCGACACTTGCGGACGAGATAAGAAGCATCGAATCCTGTCCTGGAGCTTCAGGACTTTCTCCTGAGACAAGAACAACCGTTGGTTGTGAGTGTCCAGTAACGCTCCCAGGTGTACCATGTTCTTAGCAGGAACCAGGGAGGATTTCTTCCAGTTGATTAGTCACCTGTAGGCTTTCATGAACTGGACCGTCAGATCTAGATGACACAGGAGAAGTTCTGGGGAATTTGCCAGGATCAACAAATCGTCCAAGTACGATAGGATCCTGACCCCTTGAGGACGGAGTGTAGTCATGACCGCCATTACTTTGGTGAAATCTCGGGGAGCCGTTGTCAAACCAAAGGGTAACGCCCGAAATTGGTAATGAAGGTTGCCCAACGCAAACCTCAGGTACTGCTGATGAGACACTGCAATAGGAATATGCAGGTAGGCATCCTGTATGTCCAGGGAGACCATATAGTCCCCAGGCTCCAAGGCCAGAACAATAGAGCGCAGAGTTTCCATACGGAACTTGGAGACCCGCACATACTTGTTCAAGGACTTCAGATTTAGAATGGGCCGCAAGGACCCATTCGGTTTCGGGACTAGAAACAGTGGTGAATAGTACCCCTTGCCTCTCTGAGCCAGAGGCACCTGTACTACCATTCCTGTGGTCAGGAGGGAATGTACCACCGAATGCAGTGTGTTTGCCTTTGTCAGGTCCAGAGGAACATATGTCAGGCAAAATCGATGAGGGGGGTGATTTTTAAAGGGTATGGCGTAACCTCGAGTGACGACTTCCCTTACCCAGGTATTGGAAGTGGTCTTCAACCATTCCTGGGCAAAACCTGGAAGTCGGCCCCCCACCCTACGATCCCTCAGATGGAGGCCCGCCCCGTCATGTGGCAGGCTTGTCAGTTTTGGAAGCAGGCAGTTGGGCAGCCCAGGCCTGCTTCGGTCTGGGCTTGGCAGGTCTGGAAGCACGAGCTTGCTTTGGGTACGCCTGACCTTTTGCTTTACCTGGTGGACAAAAGGGCAGAGGGAAAGTACTTTTAGCCTTCTGCGTGGAAGGAGCCGTACTAGGTAGGCAAGCAGTTTTAGCAGTAGCCAGATCAGCCACAATCTTATTGGGATCTTCTCCAAAGAGAATGTCTCCCTTGAAAGGAAGCACCTCCAGGGTTTTCTTGGAATCCATATCCACCGACCAGGATCTCAACCAAAGGATACGTCTGGCCAAGACGGACGTAGTAGCATCCTTGGCCGCCAGCACCCCGGCATCTGAGGCCGCCTCCTTAAGGTACAGAGAAGCCGTGGCAAAATATGAGAGACATTGTCGAGCATGCTCAGATGATTTGGAAGGCAGCTCCGCCTCTAGCTCCTGAGCCCACGCCTCAACAGCTTCAGCAGCCCATGTTGCTGCAATGGTTGGCCTATGCACAGCCCCTGTTAGGGTGTAAATCGCTTTCAAACAACCCTCCACATGTCTATCCGTCGGTTCCTTCAGAGAGGTGATGGTAGATACCGGCAGAGCTGAGGAAACTAAAATGCGAGCCACATGAGAATCTACAGGCTGAAGAGTTTCACAATTTTTACATAGATCCGCAGAGAGAGGACAGCGAGCCAACAGTCTCTTATGTGGTGTGAATTTCGTTCCTGGATGTTCCCAGGATTCCTGACGTATGTCAGCCAGGTGTTGAGAATGAGGTAAAACTTGTTTAACCACCTTCTTACGTTTAAATCTGTCCGGATTTTTAGAGACAGCCGCAGGCTCTGGTTCATCAGAGACCTGAAGAATGAGCCTGATAGCCTCAATCAAATCAGGGACATCCACCATTGACTTTCCTTTCCCATCAGAAGCATCTGAGTCAGTGTCTGTGGAGTTGGTATATGCACCATCCTCCTCAGAGGATGTGTCCGGGATAACAGTGGATTGTGAGGAGGTAATGGCCTGTTTAGAAGACGTCTTAGTCTTAGGTGGGTGAGAGTGAGATTTAGATAGTGACCGGTTCAATTGCTGTAACTGAGTGGAGCAATTGATCTGCCCATGGCGGATTAACTGCAGGGACCATAAACTGCTGCATTGGCACATGTGGTCCCACAGGGGGCGCCAGTTTAGTTACAAGCGTGTTTAACAGCGTGGAAAAGGTAGCCCAAGGTGGGTCATTTGATGCCCCCGGAGCTACAGACCCACTGGGGGGTAAGGAACCCCCTGAACCTGAACTCTTTGCTGACAAATTTTCCTCCAAAATGTCTGCAGCATCACCACCACGCAATGTGGGAGAAGCCCGGCTCCATTGCCTCGTGTAGCTGACATAATAAGAAGCACAATAGAAGCAATATACCTAGCAATATACCTAGCAAGAACTCCCAGTGTAGTGTGACTTTCCTGTCAGCACAAACCGGGAATCCAAGAGATATATAGTGACTATAAAAATACACAGCAAGTATATCTTGTGAAATACCTATTTCTCTGACGTCCTAAGTGGATGCTGGGACTCCGTAAGGACCATGGGGATTAGCGGCTCCGCAGGAGACTGGGCACAACTAAAGAAAGCTTTAGGACTACCTGGTGTGCACTGGCTCCTCCCACTAAGACCCTCCTCCAGACCTCAGTTAGATTCTTGTGCCCGGCTGAGCTGGATGCACACTAGGGGCTCTCCTGAGCTCCTAGAAAGAAAGTATATTTAGGTTTTTTATTTTACAGTGAGATCTGCTGGCAACAGACTCACTGCAGCGAGGGACTAAGGGGAGAAGAAGCGAACCTACCTAACAGGTGGTAGTTTGGGCTTCTTAGGCTACTGGACACCATTAGCTCCAGAGGGATCGACCGCAGGACCCGACCTTGGTGTTCGTTCCCGGAGCCGCGCCGCCGTCCCCCTTACAGAGCCAGAAGCATGAAGAGTCCGGAAAATCGGCGGCAGAAGACTTCGGTCTTCACCAAGGTAGCGCACAGCACTGCAGCTGTGCGCCATTGCTCCTCATGTACACCTCACACTCCGGTCACTGATGGGTGCAGGGGGCTGGGGGGGCGCCCTGAGGGCAATATATGACACCTTGGCTGGCAAATCTACATCATATATAGTCCTAGAGGCTATATAGATGTAAAATTACCCCTGCCAGTATTCCAGAAAAAGCGGGAGAAAGTCAGTTGAAAAAGGGGCGGGGCTTCTCCCTCAGCACACTGGCGCCATTTTCTCTTCACAGTGCAGCTGGAAGACAGCTCCCCAGGCTCTCCCCTGTAGTTTTCAGGCTCAAAGGGTTAAAAAGAGAGGGGGGGCACTAAATTTAGGCGCAATATATGTATACAAGCAGCTATTTGGGAAAAAATCACTCAGTTATAGTGTTAATCCCTGCATTATATAGCGCTCTGGTGTGTGCTGGCATACTCTCTCTCTGTCTCCCCAAAGGACTTTGTGGGGTCCTGTCCTCAGTCAGAGCATTCCCTGTGTGTGTGCGGTGTGTCGGTACGGCTGTGTCGACATGTTGGATGAGGAAGGTTACGTGGAGGCGGAGCAGAGGCCGATAAATGGGATGTCGCCCCCTGTGGGGCCGACACCAGAGTGGATGGATAGGTGGAAGGTATTAACCGACAGTGTCAACTCCTTACATAAAAGGCTGGATGACGTAACAGCTGTGGGACAGCCGGCTTCTCAGCCCGCGCCTGCCCAGGCGTCTCAAAGGCCATCAGGGGCTCAAAAAACGCCCGTTACCTCAGATGGCAGACACAGATGTCGACACGGAGTCTGACTCCAGTGGCGACGAGGTTGAGACATATACACAATCCACTAGGAACATCCGTTACATGATCTCGGCAATGAAAAATGTGTTATGCATTTTCTGACATGAACCCAAGTACCACATAAAAGGGGTTTTATTTTTGGGGAGAAAAAGCAGCCAGTGTTTTGTTCCCCCATCAGATGAATTAATGAAGTGTGTAAAGAAGCGTGGTTTCCCCCGATAAGAAACTGGTAATTTCTAAAAAGTTACTGATGGCGTACCCTTTCCCGCCAGAGGATAGGTCACGTTGGGAGATATCCCTTAGGGTGGATAAGGCGCTCACACGTTTGTCAAAAGGTGGCACTGCCGTCTTAGGATACGGCCACCTTGAAGGAACCTGCTGATAAAAAGCAGGAGGCGATCCTGAAGTCTGTATTTACACACTCAGGTTATATACTGAGACCTGCAATTGCCTCAGCATAAATAGGGCTGCTGCAGCGTGGTCTGATACTCTGTCAGATAAGACAGGGATAATATTTTGCTAACATTGAGCATATTTAAGACGTTGTCTTATATATAAAGGATGCACAGAGGGATATTTGCCGGCTGGCATCCAGAATTAATGCAATGTCCATTCTGCCAGGAGGGTATTAGAAACCCGGCAGTGGACAGGTGATGCTGCCTGTAAAAGGCACATGGAGATTCTGCCTTATAAGGGTGAGGAATTGTTTGGGGATGGTCTCTGGGACCTCGTATCCACAGCAACAGCTGGGAAGAAGAAATTTTACCTCAGGTTTCCTCACAGCCTAAGAAAGCACCGTATTTTCAGGTACAGTCCTTTCGGCTTCAGAAAAGCAAGCGGGTCAAAGGCGCTTCCTTTCTGCACAGAGACAAGGGAAGAAGGAAAAAAGCTGCACCATCAGCCAGTTCCCAGGATCAAAAATCTTCCCCCACTTCCTCTGAGTCCACCGCACGACGCTGGGGCTCCACAGGTGGAGACAGGAGCGGTAGGGGCGCGTCTCGGGAACTTCAGGGACCAGTGGGCTTGCCCACAGGTGGATCTCTAGGTTCTGCAAATAGTATCACAGGGATATAGGCTGGAGTTCGAGGCGACTCCCCCTCGCAGTTACCTCACATCAGCCTTGCCGGCTGCCCTCGGAGAAAGGTAGTACTGGCGGCAATTCACAAGCTGTACTTCCAGCAGGTGAAAGCAAGGTACTCCTCCTTCAACAAGGCCGGGGTTACTATTCCAAAATGTTGTGGTACCGAAACCAGACGGTTCGGTGAGACCCATTCTAAAATTGAAAGCCTTGAACACTTATATACGAAGGTTCAAGTTCAAAATGGAATCGCTCAGGGCGATTATTGCAAGCCTGGAGAATTTCATGGTATCACTGGACATCAAGGATGATTACCTGCATGTCCCTATTTACCCTCTTCACCAGGAGTACCTCAATATTGTGGTACAGGATTGTCATTACCAATTCCAGACGTTGCCGTTGGTCTGTCCCCGGCACCGAGGTATTTACCAAGGTAATGGCCGAAATAATTATCCCGTACTTGGACGATCTCCTTATAAAGGCGAGGTCCAGGGAGCAGTTGTTAGTCGGAGTAGCACTATCTCGGGAAGTGCTACAACAGCACGGCTGGATTCTGAATATTCCAAAGTCGCAGCTGGTTCTACTGTTCCTGGGTATGGTTCTGGACACAGAACAGGATAAAAAGGGTTTCTCCCGGAGGAGAAGTCCAAGGAGTTGTTGTCTCTAGACAGAGACCTCCTAATACGTATACAGGTGTCGGTGCATCAATGCACGCAAGCCCTGGGAAAGATGGTAGCTTCTTACGAAGAAATTCCATTTGCCAGGTCCCATGCAAGGATTTTCCAGTGGGATCTGTTGGACAAGTGGTCCGGGTCGCATCTTCAGATGCATCGGCGGATAACACTGTCTCCAAGGGTCAGGGTGTCGCTGTTGTGGTGGCTGCAGAGTGCTCATCTTCTAGGGGGCCGCAGATTCGGCATACAGGACTGGGTCCTGGTGACCACGGATGCCAGCTTTCGAGGCTGGGGGGCAGTCACACAGGGAAGGAACTTCCAAGGCTATGGAAAAGTCAGGAGACTTCCCTACACATAAATATTCTGGAACTGAGGGCCATTTACAATGCCCTAAGTCAGGCTAGACCCCTGCTTCAACACCGGCCGGTGCTGATCCAGTCAGACAACATCACGGCGGTCGCTCATGTAAACCGACAGGGCGGCACAAGAAGCAGGATGGCGATGGCAGAAGCCACAAGGATTCTCCGATGGGCGGAAAATCATGTGTTAGCACTGTCAGCAGTGTTCATTCCCGGAGTGGACAACTAAGAAACCTCCACCCGGGAGAGTGGGGACTTCATCCAGAAGTCTTCCAAATGATTGTACACCGTTGGGAAAGGCCACAGGTGGACATGATGGCGTCCCGCCTCAACTAAAAGTTACAAAGATATTGCGCCAGGTCAAGGACCCTCAGGCGATAGCTGTGGACGCTCTGGTAACACCATGGGTGTACCAGTCGGTGTATGTGTTCCCTTCTCTGCCTCTCTTATCCAGGGTAATGAGAATAATAAGAAGGAGAGGAGTAAGAACTATACTCATTGTTCCGGGTTGGCCAAGAAGAGCTTGGTAACCAGAACTCCAAGAAATGATCTCAGAGGACCCATGGCCTCTGCCGCTCAGACAGGACCTGCTGCAGCAGGGGGCCTGTCTGTTCCAAGACGTACCGCGGCTGCGTTGACGGCATGGCGGTTGAACGCCGGATCCTGAAGGAAAAGGGAATTCCGGAGGAAGTTTTCCCTACGCTATTTGAAGCTAGGAAAGAAGTGAATGCAAACCATTATCACCACATATGGCGGAAATATGTTGCGTACTGTGAGGCCAGGAAGGCCCCAAAGGAGAAATTTCAGCTAGGTGGATTTCTGCACTTCCTACAGTTAGAGGTTACTATGGGCCTAAAATTGGGTTCCATCAAGGTCCAGATTTCGGCTCTATCGATTTTCTTCCAAAATTGAACTGGCTTCACTGCCTGAAGTTCAGACTTTTGTTAAGGGAGTGCTGCATAGTCAGCCCCCGTTTGTGCCTCCAGTGGCACCGTGGGATCTCAACGTGGTGTTGGATTTCCTGAAGTCGCATTGGGTTGAGCCACTTAAATCCGTGGAGCTATAATACCTCACATGGAAAGTGGTCATTCTGTGGGCCTTGGCGTCGGCCAGGCGTGTATCAGAATTGGCGGCTTTGTCATACAAAATCCCTTATCTGTATTTTATATGGATAAGGCGGAATTGAGGACTCGTTCCCAATTCCTTCCTAAGGTGGTATAATTTTTTAATGTGAACCAACCTATTGTGGTGCCTGCGGCTACTTGGGACTTGGAGGATTCCAAGTTACTGGATGTAGTCAGGGCCCTGAGAAGTATATGTATCCAGGACAGCTGGAGTCAGGAAAACTGACTCGCTATTTCTCCTGTATGCACCCAACAAGCTGGGTGCTCCTGCTTCTAAGCAGACGATTGCTCGCTGGATCTGTAGCACGATTCAACTTGCACATTCTGCGGCTGGACTGCCGCACCCTAATTCTGTAAAAGCCCATTCCACGAGAAAAGTGGTCTCTTCTTGGGCGGCTGCCTGAGGGGTCTCGGCTTTACAACTTTGCCGAGCTGTTACTTGGTCGGGTTAAAACATTTTTGTAAGAGTCTACAAGTTTGATACCCTGGCTGAGGAGGACCTAGAGTTTGCTCATTCGGTGCTGCAGAGTCATCCGCACTCTCCCGCCCGTTTGGGAGCTTTGGTATAATCCCCATGGTCCTTACGGAGTCCCAGCATCCACTTAGGACGTCAGAGAAAATAAGATTTTACTCACCGGTAAATCTATTTCTCGTAGTCCGTAGTGGATGCTGGGCGCCCATCCCAAGTGCGGATTGTCTGCAATACTTGTTTATAGTTATTGCCTAACTAAAGGGTTATTATTAAGCCATCTGTTGAGAGGCAGTTATATTTCATACTATTAACTGGGTATAGTATCACGAGTTATACGGTGTGTGATTGGGGTGGCTGGTATGAGTCTTACCCGGGATTCAAAATCCTTCCTTATTGTGTCAGCTCTTCCGGGCACAGTATCCTAACTGAGGTCTGGAGGAGGGTCTTAGTGGGAGGAGCCAGTGCACACCAGGTAGTCCTAAAGCTTTCTTTAGTTGTGCCCAGTCTCCTGCGGAGCCGCTAATCCCCATGGTCCTTAAGGAGTCCCAGCATCCACTACAGACTACGAGAAATAGATTTACCGGTGAGTAAAATCTTATTATTATTTAGAAAACCTGACACACTTAGCTCCTCAGGTTACAGAATATAAGAGTAGCACGCTGAGTGAAATACCCGATATGGCAGCCACGCAGCAGCTACATGCTCACACACATATATAGTCACAAGTGTACCATGCAGAAATTATACACCATAAAACTGCACTGCAGTAGCAATACAAAGTAATACTCAGTATAGCTATATATGTACACAGTAGATATAATAAAACACAGTAGATACTGGATGTATATCACAGGGTGTTTGTACCACACATCCCTGAATGTATGCACTCTTTCTTAACTAACACTGTCCCTTGACAGGTAGATTACTTAAGTGTCCTGTAAAATGCACAGTGCTGACTTTACAGAGGAGGATTTGCCCCAGCAGTCCTAGGAATAGCGCAGCTCTGTGTGATGGCGGCTGACAGGGATTGAGGGAGAGATATGTAACTCCAGGGCGGGAACATTTATCCAATGGCGCCCTGGGGCTGGTGGAGGTGCTACAGGTTAGGCCTTATCCCCCTGCTGGCTTCCCCATCGGGCACTGAGGGCTATAATTAAAAGGGGTTTTATGAGGAGAAAAACCCCTACCTGTGTCCCGGTGACTAGTGGAGCGGCTGCCCTTTACAGTGTCCACGCCAGCGCGTGCGGCCCGCGCTGGATCGCAATAAAAGCAGGCCAAAAAGACCCATTACCTTGTACCTGCTGCCATGCGATCCCGGAGGTCAGCGGCAAGTGTGTGTGACTAACAGAAGGACACTGGAGCCTCCGCTGTAGTTACCCGGCAACCAGGGCATGGGAGTATACAGCGCCACTGGGGGAGTGATGGAGCTGCAGCAAACGATGTCTATTTGACATACATAAAAGCTGCAGCCCTTGAAGTCTTCAAAAGTTATAATATGGGTTGCAGGAGCAGCCCTCCTGTTGATTGCCTGCTTACTGCATGGCACCAACTTACAAACTGAGCTCCTGTGCATGGAGGTGGGGTTATAGAGGAGGCGGCGGCGGCGCTGTGCATCTTGGAAACAGTCAAAGTTTTGAGCCTGTTGGTGCCTTGGATCAAGATCCTACTCTCCACCCTGATGTTAATCCTTGTGGAGCCCAGTGTACTCCGCAGCAGAAACAAAAATAACAAAGCAGAAAAAGAGGACTCCACTCACTCGGCCAAGAATCTCTCCATAGTCCGATCTACTGTACCTTTTATCCAGCCAGATAGATGAACCAACTGAGCAGCAATATAACAGAATCTAAGATTGGGGAGACCCAATCCCCCTGAAAGTTTAGATTTATATAATGACTTAATAGATGCTCTAGCTGGTTTATTGCCCCAAATAAATGACTATAAGATACCCTCAATACCATTAAACACTTTCTTCGGAATATATACAGGGAAATTTTGTAAAACATAAAAATTTAGGTTGAATAGACATTTTAAATAGATTAATTTGTCCCAAAACAGATAAAGGTAGCTTTCTCCAGGCATGAGCTTTTACCTTAAAATTTGCCACAATAGGGTCAACATTTCGAGCCACATATTCTGAAGCTTGTGGCATAATACAAATACCTAGGTATTTAAACCGCAGCATCCATTGTAGTGGGTATGTTGTATGTATATCACTAGGAAAATGACCCAACATAGGGAAAATACTTGATTTATCCCAATTGATTAACAAACCTGAATAACTACCAAAAGTATTAACTAATTGTAGCATAGACTGTAATGACCTATCTGAATCCTGCAAAAATAAAAACATGTCGTCCACATATAAAGCCACCCCATCCACCACTTCACCAACCTTAATATCACATATATCTGCAGATGTAGGCCAAAAGGCAGGCCAATGGCTCTATGGTTATCGCAAATAGTGCTGGTGATAGAGGACACCCCTGCCGGGTTCCTCTTGCAAGTGGGAATGTAGCCAACGTAAAACCCATTCACTGTTATCCGATCTAGTGGTGAAGAATACAACAGTTGAATTAAGCTAATAAACCATGGCCCAAAGGCAAATTCCCTAAGCACATCCCACAGATATACCCACTCTACGGAGTCGAAGGCTTTGGCAGCATCCAGAGACACCACCACAGCCCCCGTCTCTACCAAATCATGCCTTTGTAAATGGCAAAACAGTCTACGCAAATTTTGGGTGGTGGATTTACCCGGCATAAACCCTATCTGGTCTGGATGAATAATGGACGCAATAACCAAGCTTAGATGAGTAGCTAATACTTTTGCTAAAACTTTAACATCTGTGGTCAATAGAGAGATGGGTCTTTATGATTCTGGTAAAATAGGATCCTTCCCTGGCTTTGCTATAACAATAATATTAGCTTCTGCCATAGATTGAGAAATAGTCCCCCATTCGAAAAGTGCATGAAATAGTTATAACAAATAAAGAATACATTCTTTCAATTTCTTGTACATCTCTACAGGTATCCCATCACCCCCAGGGGCCTTTGAGGTAGTCAGACTAATGACTGCCTTATATTAGAGAGGGCTCCCGCACTCGAAAATGGCTAGTATACTAGTAATCTATAGGGAATATACTACGTTATGATTGATATTAATAATGAAAAATGCATCCACGTAAAAACGTACATGTGGTGCTGCTTACTGATTCAATATACACTGCTGAAAAAAATAAAGGGAACACTTAAACAACACAATGTAACTCCAAGTCAATCACACTTCTGTGAAATCAAACTGTCCACTTAGGAAGCAACACTGATTGACAATCAGTTTCACATGCTGTTGTGTAAATGGAATAGACAACAGGTGGGAATTATAGGCAATTAGCAAGACACCCCCAATAAAGGAGTTGTTCTGCAGGTGGTGACCACAGACCACTTCTCAGCTCCTACGCTTTCTGGCTGATGTTTTGGTCACTTTTGAAAGCTGGCGGTGCTTCCACTCTAGTGGTAGCATGAGACGGAGTCTACAACCCACACAAGTGGCTCAGGTAGTGCAGCTCATCCAGGATGGTACATAAATGCGAGCTGTGGCAAGAAGGTTTGCTGTGTCTGTCAGCGTAGTGTCCAGAGCATGGAGGCGCTACCAGGAGACAGGCCAGCACATCAGGAGACGTGGAGGAGGCCGTAGGAGGGCAACAACCCAGCAGCAGGACCGCTACCTCTGCCTTTGTGCAAGGAGGAACAGGAGGAGCACTGCCAGAGCCCTGCAAAATGACCTCCAGCAAGCCACAAATGTGCATGTGTCTACTCAAACGATCAGAAACAGACTCCATGAGGGTGGTATGAGGGCCCGACGTCAACAGGTGTGGGTTGTGCTTACAGCCCAACACCGTGCAGGACGTTTGGCATTTGCCAGAGAACACCAAGATTGGCAAATTCACCACTGGCGCCCTGTGCTCTTCACAGATGAAAGCAGGTTCTCACTGAGCACATGTGACAGACGTGACAGAGTCTGGAGACGCCAAGGAGAACGTTCTGTTGCCTGCAACATCCTCCAGCATGACCGGTTTGGCAGTGGGTCAGTAATGGTGTGGGGTGGCATTTCTTTGGGGGGCCGCAAATAAAATTATAGAATATAGGTCTACCAACACAGGCAAGGTTTATTCTATAAATGACTTTATCATGTGCAATACGAAGGACGTTGTGTATCTTTTGGAATGCACATGTAAAGCTCAATATGTTGGCCGTACATCCCGCATGTTAAAAATAAGACTGGCTGAACAAGTGCGTAATGTTAAAAAGGGTTTAGAGACCCATAATGTATCCTTACACTTTAAGGAAACACATAATTGTGACATCAAGAATATGGTCAGCTTTTGTGGTATAAAAGCTGTCAAGTCCAACTGGAGAGTTAACAATAAGGAAGAAACCTTGGCCAGGGAAGAGATGAGGAGTGTTTACAAACTAAAAACTTTAGTCCCAAGAGGACTGAATATTGAGTTTGAAACTAAGTGGTTTCTGTGATATTTTAATTTTTGTGTTGTTTACTTTAAAAAGTCACCATGTGTTTCCTGTCTGTTCTTGATGATTTTTAGTACTGTATTTATGTATAATCTCTTGACAATAGAGAATTGTTAGGTATGTTTAATATCTGACTGATTTTGTTTTATTTTTCTTCCCATATGTTCACTTATATGGTCTTCGTTTTATTTGCGCTCCAACGAGCGGGGATACCGCTTCCTGTTTGCGTTTCACAAGCAGGAAGTGATGGTGCGAGATTTCCGGAGTGTAAAGGTCATCATGTAATCATGACGATTTTGAGAACGGTGATCACTTCCGCTGACGGGAAGTGCCGGGACTCACGCTGATGACTATTTCCGACAACAAAGGAGATGTCTCTATGACAACAAGGAGACGTATCTCTCTGGCGGGAACCGCAAGGATCTATGGGTATATGGCCATTGGAAATATATGGATTTTACAATTCAGATGGATCGAACTGTGTCCTAAGGACTGATAGGAGGATGATGTATTCCATAAATCCGGATCACTGTTTAATTCTGACCAATCAACAATTTTAATGTATAAAAAGTGGTTTATAACCATGAAAATATGGATGTTTTAGTAGATTTTAATGTATATACAGATGTAGCCACCTTCATCTTGACCGATTCTCCAGCTAGAGGGCCGTCTAGACACGCTAGGGCGATAGCTGAGTTTAATCGCAGGCAGACGCGTTGAGGCGGTCTAGATACTCAGCATGCATTACACATCTCCACCACTGGGTGGCTAATGCTCCACTAATCCAGTACTTTCGATCGTACAGTGTAGCGGCGGATTGATCTACAGCTCTGGCAATTGGTCAGTGACGACTGTAATGTCAATACTGTAGGCGTAACGGGAGGCGGTGGAAAAAGATGGTGACCTACTGTACTGTATGGAGACGCAACTACAGTAATTGTGTAAAAGGAAGAATGTACAATACAAAGTATAAACACACAATACAATGTATAAACACAGTGCTTTTAAAATACATGTACAGTTAATGAGCGTCTGAGTTCCCTAAGGCATAATGGGTATGGGCTAGCGGGAGACGATGGGAAATACCGTGCTTTACAAATGCGAGCGTCCGTGTCCCCTAAGGCATAAACCAACACCAAAGGGGAGGGGGCAGGGCGCTGCTTGCTGTACTTTCACACATGAAATTGGGAATCCTCAGCGGGCGTTGTGGGCTAGCGATGAAGGCTCCCACCTCCCACGCTGGGGGTCCAGGGTTCGAGACCAGATGTTTTTTATTTTTTATATTGTAATAATGTACTGTATTATGTTATTTTTATTGTAAGACAGTCAATGGAAGGGTGCACACACGTTACATATAAATCAGAGTACATCTGCAGGAGCGATTCTTTACGCTAAATGCAGCTACACAGCGGCAATGAGTTGCGCAAAACTACTGTAGATTTTCAGCGTTCGTGTATTGCACAGGACCTGAATTCCCTCCCTGTCCACTGCATGATCTGTGCAGGCTCCCAGGGGGGAAGGGCGATGGGGGTAGGGGGAGACGATGGGAAATACCGTGGCTTTGAAATGCAATTATATGAGCGTCCGAGTCCCCTACAGCATAAACCATCACCAATGGGAAGGAAGTGCCAGCCTTTTTTTTTTGTTTATGTGTTCCCGTGACATTCACTTTAATATTTTTTTTTTGTCTCTAATACTGTACATCCAATGGAAGGATGCACACAAGTTTCACATAAATCAGAGTAGATCTGCAGGAGCGATTCTTTACGCTAAATGCCACTACCCAGCGGCAATGAGTAGAATTGAGTGTATTCTGAGTGAGCAAAACAGTATTGTAGGCTCCCAGGGGGGAAGGGCGATGGGGGTAGGGGGAGACGATGGGAAAGACTGTGCTTTACAAATGCGAGCGTCCGTGTCCCCTAAGGCATAAACCAACACCAATGGGGAGGGGGCAGGGCGCTGCTTGCTGTACTTTCACACATGAAATTGGGAATCCTCATAGGGCGTCGCTGAATGCGTGGAACGCACGACGTCTGAGACGTACAGTGCGCATAAGGACGGAGTCATGGCTGATACAAGAGACCGTCCTTATGCGCTCGGTAAGCTGCGTCTCCTCGTGCGCTGGCGGGACAGAAGTCTCGCCAGCAACGAGGAGAAAGTGCGTGCGTACAGGAGGGCCAGCAGGGATATCCTCCGTAAATATAACAGGAGGAGATCCGTGAGGTCGCTGCAGAGGAGGTGGAGCGATCTCGTCCGCCGGACTCCAAGGCGCCTTCAGGCCATAAGGGATTGTAAGTACAGTACATCACTGTAGATTACTGTACTTTAAGTTATTGTAGTTACAGGTACAGTACATTATAGCAGGTGGCTGCTGTAGCAGCAGGTATCCGGTCTATACAGCACTGTATCTGTGGTAAACAAATGGTTAAACAAGGCCCAAACATTAACCAGGGTCAAAAGGTCAATTTGTATTTTTTTTTACACTTTTAAAATTTTTCTTACATTTACTATCCATGTCAAAGGTGACACCATCTAGGTCGACACCGTGTCGACCTAGATCTGGTGTCGACCTAGATGGTGTGGCTTTTGAAATTGGTTGACAACAGTTATATTTTAGGTTGACATGGCCGTTAAATTGACATGGAAAAAGATCGACATGAGTTTTACAAAAACCATTATTATTTTTTTAACTTGTGTGTATATATAGTTCTTTACAATCCATGTGGTCTACGATTGTGCAGTGTGTCATGCAGTGTACAGTATATGCAGTATATCACAGTGTATCGTGCTGTGTAATTGCAGCGTGTCATGCAGTGTACATTCAGTATATGGTATTGTGCAGTGAGTGTAATGCATAGTGAATCACATCGTGCAGTGTACCATACTTGCCTACTTTTGAAAACTAGTTTCAGGGAGATTGTAGGTGTAAGCAGAATGCAGCGTGTTATGCTCCACCCAAAGGGCGTGTCTAGCTCCACCTATGGGCGTATCTATTTTTTTGTCTCACCCAAAATGGTTACCTCCATATGGGACACAATAACCTTAAAAAATGGATTTTAAGGGGGCAGCATATACAGTAAATCTAGTTTTTACAACAAATCTGCTAACACATGATAAGCTTAAACAATGCCATACAACACCCAAAATGAGCACCACAGACTATGTAATGGTCAGCATTGCTGGCTCATGGCACTGAAGTCATGGGTTTGATCATACCTTCCAACCTTCTGCTCTTGTGGAGCGGGACACTTGCGCGGCGAAGCCGCGCGCTCCCGAAAAGGGGGCGTGGCTGGTGGGAAAGGGGCATGGCTTCGTGGAGGACCCGCGATCGCGAGCCATGCCCCCGTTTTCGTCACTGAGGGGGCATGCCCAGCGCTCTGTGAGCAGCTGGCATGCTCCCTCTCCCTCTGACTCCACTGAATAGACGCTGTGCGCATGCGCACAGCGTCTATTCACCGCTGCTAAGCAGAGCAGCGATTGACAGAGCCTCCCAACTGACCCCCCCCACCGCGGGACACTGTGGCCCGCGGGTGGGACAGCGGGACAGTCCCCAAAAAACGGGACTGTCCCGCGAAAATTGGGACAGTTGGGAGGTATGGTTTGATTCCTACCATGGCCCTAACTGTGTGGAGTTTGCATATTCTCCCATTGCTTGGGTATCCTCAGGGTACTTCCGGTTTGCTGGTGGTATATTTAATTAGGCTCTCAGTTAATTGGATCCCAATAAATTTTACCCTAGATTGAATGTGTGTGTGTGTACATGTGGTAGGGAATATAGAGTGTAAGCTCCACTGGGGCAGGGATGATGTGAATGGCCAAATATTCTCTGCAAAGCGCTGCGGAATGTGTGTGCGCTATATAAATAACTGGTAATAATAATAATAATAATAATAATAATTAAAAAAATAAAACTGCATTTAAAATGTAAACATCATATCGGTCTACACAACCATTGAAAAGCAATTTCACATAAAATGGATGCAGGGAGTGACTTAACAAGCCATGTTTAGGGACATCCATGCTTGAAAACAGGGCGTGAGATCACATTTGCTCTAAAAAATAACCTATAAAATCACCTGTGCTCAAGCAAGACTATCCTTAAAACATGGATTTTCAGGGGGCAGCGTTTAAATCTAGCTACTACAATAGACCTGGTAACACATGACAGGCCTAAACAATGACGTAGACCATCCCTATCCTAACCCTCACCCTAGTATCCTAACCATAAACATTAACCCTAACACCCTGTCCCTGGACCTAATACCCTAACCCATCCATCATTCCAAACCTCTCCCTTACCATAACCCCTAACCTTAATATCTTAACCCAAAACGCTAAACCAACATTAATATCCTATCCGTATCACACTGACACAATCTTATACGGCTGACCCCATACCTATAACGCTGACCCTATACCTATACAGCTGACCCTATACCTGCAACGCTGACCCTATACTATAACACTGGCAATGCTCGCCCTAGGATGACTGTCTGACAGCTTGGGCTTGCAGGTGGTTGTGCAGTACAGAAAGGGATTTGTCAGTAAAAACTGAGTTTACACTCAGCACCCACTTTATTGTTTTTTCTTAAGCCAAGCCCCGCCCTCCCTAGCCCAGGCACCATGCATCCAATCCTTGAAGCGGGTTTACCTTACATTTTAAACAGGCCGCCACTGCTGTGCTGCTGCTGATGTGGCCACCGCTGGCGAAACTGCCATTGCCGCTTCTGCCATGCATGCAGACAGCCTCTCCCGGCTCTGCTCACTGTTATGCGGCCACCGCTACACAAACCCCGGGGTGGCTAGCATTTAAGTAAAATGACGTCACATGCCGTGACATGGCCCATGCGGACACTGCCCTCGGCACTTCTGGACTGGAGCATGCGCAATCCACACTTTCACAGGGCGGTGCTGACAAATCGGGAGAGCCCAAAAGATTTGCGGGGCAGTGGGAGGCTCATGCAAAATGCGGGAGCCTCCCGCTGGAGGGTAGGCAAGGCTGATACAAACAGAGGTCACCTACACACACAGGGGTCAGTGCCACCCTACACACACACACAAACAAACAGAGGTCACCTACACACGCGGGTAAGTGCCACCGTACACGCACACATACAAACAGAGGTCATCTACACAAACACAGGGGTCAGTTCCAGCCCACGCACACACATACACAGAGGTCTCATACACACACACACACACACACACACACACACGGGTCAGTGCCAGCCCACGCACACACATACACACAGAGGTCACCTACACACGCATTGCTCAGTGCCAGCCCACGCACACACATACCCACAGAGGTCACCTACACACACACACACACACACACATTGGTCAGTGCCAGCACACGCACACACATACACACAGAGGTCACCTACACACACACAGGGGTCAGTGCCAGCCCACGCTCACACATACACACGGTGGACACATACACACACACAGGGGTCAGTGCCATCCCATGCACACACATACACACAGAGGTCACCTACACACACACAGGGGTCAGTGCCAGCCCACGCACACACAAACACACACACACAGGGGTCAGTGTCATCACACGCACACACATACACACAGAGGTCATCTACACAAACACAGGGGTCAGTTCCAGCCCACGCACACACATACACAGAGGTCTCATACACACACGGGTCAGTGCCATCCCATGCACACACATACACACAGAGGTCACCTACACACACACACACACTGGTCAGTGCCAGCCCACGCACAGGTCACCTACACACACACACATTGGTCAGTGCCAGCACACGCACACACATACACACAGAGGTCACCTACACACACACACACACACACACACACACACACACACACACACAGGGGTCAGTGCCAGCCCACGCACACACATACACACAGAAGTCACCTACACTCACATATACACACACAGGGGTCAGTGTCATCCCACGCAAACACATACACACAGTGGACACCTACACACACACAGGGGTCAGTGCCAGCCCACGCACACACATACACAGGGGTCAGTGTCATCACACGCACTCACATATACACAGAGGTCACCTACACACACACACACACACACACACACAGGGGTCAGTGCCAGCCCACGCACACACATACACAGGGGTCAGTGTCATCACACGCACACACATACCCACAGAGGTCACCTACACACACACACACACACACACACACACACACACACAGGGGTCAGTGCACACACAAAGAGGTCACACACATACACACAGAGGTCAATGCCAGCCCCCCCCTTACTGGTCAGTGAAAGCCTACAAGCACACCACACTACACTACACAGGACAGTGGCAGCCTACACACAGTGGCAGCCTATGGAGCTGCTGATGTAGAGCCACATACACTGACCTTAGGACCGGCCAATCCTCCTCCTTCTTCAGCCTCTCCTCTGAGCTCCCAGCTGCCCCGGGCCGTCAAACTCCCCGATAGATCAGAGCTGCTTCCGCGTAAGCTCCCCCAGCCATCACTCCGCCTCCTGGATGTCCTGCAGCTGCCAACATGAGAGGAGAGAGAGGGAGGGATCCGCCTCTGTTTCCTCGGCCTCTGGAGGGGGAGCTGTGTTGTAAATGCTCTCCATGGTGGCTGGCCCCTCACAGGCTCTAGTGGGCTGATCGGATGTGACGCTCCTACCAAGCTCCGCCCACATTACGGCCGGACTCGCGCATGCGCGTCCGGATTTTAAAATGGGGCTGCGGAATTCCGGGGGATTGGGAGGACTATGCGGGGCACCGGGGTACAGATCGGTAAAACGGGAGACTCCCGCAGAATGCGGGAGTGTCGGCAAGCATGCAGTGTACTGTATACACATGTGGTAATTGCAGTGTTTTGTGCAGTGTACATTGTATCATATTTTTCAGGGAAAAGTGCAGTGTATCGTGCAGTGTAATGTGCAGTTTGTTGTATTACGCAGTGCAGTGCATACAGTATGCAGTGTCGTGCAGTGTACCTGCAACGTATTGTGCAGTGTAATGTGCAGTTTGTCGTATTGTGCAGTGCCTCCCACGCTGACAGTCCCGTGGTTTATTCCCAAAGTTCCAGTCAATATTTTTCGGTTATAAGGGAGATTTGTGTTTCAGATAGTACAGTGTTCTAAGGGACGTTACTGTGTTAGAAATTATTCTAAGGGGTGTTACTGTGGCCTAATGTGTTCTGACGTGCATTACTCTTGCATAATGTGTTATAAGGTTCATGACTGTGGCAGATCTCTACTTTGTGACGTAATGTGGATATACTACTGCACTACTGTGACGTACAGTACAGTAACGTGAATAAGGTGCTCTACTGTGTGACACAACGTGAATCAAGGACAGTACTGTGACGTGAATAAGGTGCTCTACTGTGTGACACAACGTGAATCAAGGACAGTACTGTGACGTGAATAAGGTGCTCTACTGTGTGACACAACGTGAATCAAGGACAGTACTGTGACGTGAATAAACTGCACTACTGTGACATGACGTGAATAAGATGAATTCAGGTGAGTGCTGCATCATCTGTCATGAAATAAATTTATACTGTAATGAACAGTACTGAGATGGTTAAGGGTGGGAGGGCTGCATGCTGATGTGTGTCATAATGTTTATAAGGGCAATGCTAATGTGTGTTACAATGTCTATAAAGGTAGTGTTCTGTCTAATACCCTGGACCTACTGTACTGTAGCGATACTGTAAGTGTACTGTATGTCACATTTAGAAATGTGCCCCTTAAGTTTTGAATACAGTACAGTACACTATGCCCGCCTGAGTGATTAGGTGCAGGGTACTAGAATGAACAATTCCATTGATAGTGATGTCATAAAGATGCTGTCAATTTTGAACTTCATTAGCTGTACAGTATGCTGCCATTATACTGTACATATACTTTTACAGGGCTGGGAGCACAACGGCACAGGAGGCGGGCCAGGCGCCGCCAAGCTGGTAAGTATTGTCAAATACAGTAGTGTACATACTGTAGTGATTTATACAGTCCTACCCCCCTGTCCTGACCAGCACAGATAACTCTGTTGGGAGGGAGGGTGGGACACTTCCTGTGAGATCTGGTTGCCTGTGATGTTAAGAATGTCTGTTTACAAAACTAAATGTAAATATTAAACACACAGTATAAATAACATTGTAGATAGCTGAATACCCGTGCTGCGCTACGGGATGAGGATGGTAAATTACAGTGATAGTTATTTGTTAATTTACGTTTGACAGCTTCACTAACAGCACTGTTATTTTTTTCTCACAGTACCACCACCACCACCACCACCACCACCTATGCTGCCAGGCACCAGTGCAGCCGGTAAGCACACTATAGTACTCTCTGATTAGTGCTTTGCTTCCCAATGGTATTGTGTAACGAGAATTCTGGTGCGACTGTCATCGTTACACTACTGTACATGTGTCCTGGATACTGAATAGTACATGTTACAAATTGACAGCTTCACTTACAGCACTGTTATTTTTTTTCTCACAGTACCACCAGTTACAGTATGCCACTGACACCATTTTATGTACAGTACCACACACAAAATTTCCCCTTATAAATTATGCACCAGTGGAGGGCTGATGGTACTGTGTACCACCACCAAATTTCTTAATGGTACTCCATACCACCCTACTGTTCTTTCACAACTGGGTACAGTACTTTACAGTACTTAATGAACCATTGTTTGGATTTTCGCATTTGGAAATTTTGCATTTGGGGTGCCATCATCTGGATACTGAGCGATACTGAGGGAGCGAGTAGGGTTAGGGTTGTGCTGCGGCCATGGGTGGTTAGGTTTAGGCAACACCAGGGGGGACTTAGGGTTAAGCACCAAGTGGGAGGTTTAGGCTGCATGAGGGTAGGTTTTTGGTTAGGGGGGGGGGGGAGATATACTTAACAACCCCCTGTGGGGATTTTCCAATTCGGTATTTTTGCATCCGGGATGCCATCGTCTGTAATACTGAGCGCCGGCATACTGTATCTTATGATATTTTATGATTTATTTTTATCCATTATTTACTGTACTGTATTTCATTGTACTGTACAGCAGCTTATGTTAGTGTGATTTTTCCACAGCAGCACATGCCCCACCCACCCAGGAGCCCCCATCTGACCAGCAGAGCTCCGGAAGTGGTAATCATTATTTTTGTTACAGACACACTAGTTTCCTACAGTATTACTGTAATTTTTTTTATTTTACAATACTTGTTATCTTTTACACACAGACTGCCTCGTTATTGATACGGAGGCAGAGGAGGAGGAGGAAATGGGGGAGCCCTCAGGCCAGCCTGGTAAGAATTGTAATCTACTGTACAGTACTCTACTGTACTGTATTGTACATTTATTATTTATTGATTTATTAACAGTACCAATGGCTTGGGTTCGCGTGACCAGTGGTCAGGATTCCAGCAGTCAAGTGACCAACAGCGGTATCCTGATTGCAGAAATCCCATCAGGTTGAGGTATGGTATCGAAATCCTACTCCACCAACCCCTAACCCTCCATTTATACTCTGGTATATTAGATGCAGGTACAGTACGTCCCCTACAAATGGACGGTCATTCCACACTCCGGCTAAGAATGTCTCTCTACCTCTCTACTTTCTGTAGCACTGTACTACTGTAAAGTATTGGATAATACTTTAGTACAGTAGTATTGGAAATAACAATGGCAAATTTGACTTTTCTTTTTGTTTTTTTATATTCAACACAGATGTCACTTACGTGGACTCGGGGGAGGAGGAGCCACAGTATAGTAAGTACAGTAGGATTTTCTCAAGCCCATTCTTAAAAGTATTGACCGAGTCCACTTTTATTACTTTTCAGGCAGGGAATTCCAAACGTACAGTATTTCCCTCACTGTGAAGACCACTTTTCGCCTCTGTATGCGAAATCTCCTCTCCTCCAACACGAGTGACTGTGCACGTGTCCTCTGTGTCGATCTTATCAAAAACAGATCCTGTGTATTGTCCCCTTACTGTATATATTTGTAAAGGTTAATCATGTCCCCTCTTAATCTCCTCTTTTCCAATGTAAACATGCCTAGCCTAGCAAGCCTTTCCTCGTATTCCAGCTTCTCAATCCACTTCAACAAGAAAGAACTCCCCTTTAAGGTGCAGCAAAGGAGCAGCAAACGGATAATACCTGATAGATCACCAACCTATACAGACAGTAGAATAAAAAGAAAAGGTACAATCTCACTGTTTGCGCTCCAAATGTCCCTTCACTTGAATAATCCTCACGTTGATGATAAGTGCATGAAACAGAAAATAAAACACAATATAGTGTAATACTGTTGGTAAATAGAGTTCTTCTCCCTTGTGCAGTGAAGATAATAAGTGATGGAAAAAAAGTCCCAATAGAGATCAGACGTCCACCTTCTTATGGGATCACCCGAAATGATGTGATGATAACTTGACAAAGGGTTCTTACATGTATGCTTACTTGTAAAAATATAGCTGACCAGATATGAGATGCTGCACACCAGTGTTCCCATGAGTGGCTTCCATCCACATCATATGGCTTAAAGAAAAAGGAAGAGATTCCTCCTCTAAAGAAACCTTTACGTGTTTTCTACTATATTTTTACAAGTAAGCATACATGTAAGAACCCTTTGTCAAGTTATCATCACATCATTTCGGGTGATCCCATAAGAAGGTGGACGTCTGATCTCTATTGGGACTTTTTTTTCCATCACTTATTATCTCCACTGCACAAGGGAGAAGAACTCTAGTTACCAACAGTATTACACTATATTGTGTTTTATTTTCTGTTTCATGCACTTATCATCAACGTGAGGATTATTCAAGTGAAGGGACATTTGGAGCGCAAACAGTGAGATTGTACCTTTTCTCAATCCACTTGATCACTTTGATCGCCCTCCTCTAAACCTTTTCTAGTTCCACGATATCCATTTTGTAGTATGGTGCCCAAAATTGTGCATCCTACCCACCCTCCACTAGCCTAAACCTCCAATCATACTCTGATTCCGGACTCAGCATTTTGAATGTCAGGATCCAGACAGCAGGTGTTTTAAATACAGGTACAGTACAGTACTGTATGTCCCCTACCACTGGATAATCATTCTGCTCCTACTGTATTATGAATATCTCTCTGCCTCCTGTAGCACTGTACTACTGTAGACTACTGTGCAATTTTGTAGTAACTGTACTCTACTGTATTTTGTTTATAATCTTTTTTTTATTTTCTACTCAGTAATTATTGACAGTCAGGAGGAGGAAGAGGAAGAGGAGAAGCCCTCTCCCCAACTTGGTAAGTAAACTGCAGTATTGTACTGTACTGTACTGTACATTGTGTTAAACCAATGGGTTGGGTTTACGTGACCAGCAGTCAGGATTCCAGCGTTCAGGTGACCGACAGTGGCATCCTGATTGCAGCAATCCCAACAGGGTGAGGTACGGTATCCTAAACCTCCTCCACTACCCCCTGATTCTGGCCTCGACATTCTCGTCTCTGTGTGCAAAATCTACTCTCCTCCAACCTGACTGAATTTTTGTTATACTGTATTCAACACAGAATACAAAAGTACAAAAGTATATTGTGGTTCTTACAGTATTTGTCGTCAAATTCTATGTTTCTGTATGCAGACCCTCCAACATGACCCGCCCCACTGCTCTGTTTCTGGACTTCCTGTTATGCACACCAGTGCCAGCAGGAATGTACTGGTGTCTGAACGGAGAGGGATGCAAAACAAATGAACTCACAGACAGACTGGGGAATATGACATTACATACACAGAAGGTGATAGGGTAACAAAATAAACACAAAGTGAACAGAGAAGCCCAAAGGCTAAGAAACTGGGTGTCTCCCTAGTATTAGGAATGCTCAGATGGAAAGAAGCGAGATGTAGTGATTTAATACGTAGAGAACCCGAAATGCTGTTGCTAAGGGCAACAGCAAAACCCTAAAGGGTTACCAACGGGTGTGGCAGTAAACTCCTTGGTCAGAGATGGAATAATAGACACAAGGAGAGTCTCCACAATCCTAGTCCTCACTTGCAGTGCACTGGTTCAGCTTACTGCCAATAAACTGACACCTGAACACCTTGCACAGTGAGAAAGGATTTTGGCAGGCAAGTCTGAGAATACAGCCGCAAACTTGCTAGGTTCACAGAGTAGCAAAAGAACCCCAGCAGGTTAAACGACTGACTCCAGTCTTACTGCTAGGTCTGGATTGGCAGAGTGTAATACCAAATCCCAAGGCCTATTTGCAGTAAGCCACAAACAAATACAAAGTTTACACAGTACTAGCTAGCTTTCAGGAACTGACTAACCAACAAAGACTCAGCAGCATCTGCCTAACCTGAGAAGAGGGTTTATATAGCAGGTGCTGTCCACGCCCCACTCAGACCTCACAGACTGTGAGCACAAAAAACCAGCACCGGATCCCCTGCCGTGCACAGAGCCTGTAACCACTGCACAGCAAAAGACCCGAACCGGAGTATCAGCTACGCTCAGGTTACTCCGCTAGCACTTGTCTCCCGGTTGCCATGACGACGTGGCAACACAGAGCAGGAGACCCTAACAGTACCCCCCCCTCTGACGAGGGGTCAAAGAACCCCTACCACCGGGTTTATCGGGGAACTGCGAGAAGAAAGAGCGTAACAGTCTGGGGGCATGAAGATCACAACTGCGCACCCACGACCGCTCCCCCGGGCCATACCCCTTCCAGTGCACCAAAAATGACAGCCGACCCCGAACCATCTTGGAGTCAAGAATCCTTTCAACAACAAACTCCCTCTGGCCACGTATCAGAAGAGGGGAAGGTCTTCCACTGGAAGAAGGATTACTAATCGCCCGTTTTAAAAGGGAACAATGAAATGTTTTATTGATACCCAAAGAACGGGGTAGATCTAACTGAAATGCCACCGGATTGATAACCCTAGTGATCTTATAAGGACCGATGAACCGGGGGCCTAACTTATGAGATGGCTGTCTCAACTTCAAATTCTTGATAGACAACCAGACGAAGTCTCCTAATTTGAAGCTGCAGGGTCTTTTCCGCTTATCAAAAACCCTTTTGGTCACTAATGACACAGACACAAGGGCTTTCTTCACTTTCCTCCAAATACCTCTAAGGACCGAAACCACAGAGGAACCACCAGGCGTGGAGTCCAGGGGGTCAAAAGAATTGGCCTTAGGATGATGCCCATACACACAAAGGAAGGGAGAGATCCCTGTAGCAGAGTGAGCCGCGTTGTTATAGGCAAACTCCGCCATGGACAGATGAGCAACCCAGTCAGTCTGACACTTGGAGACATAACACCTGAGGAACTGCTCCAAGGACTGGTTCACCCTTTCAGTCTGCCCATTAGACTGCGGATGGTAGCCTGACGACAAGCTGACAGAAATCTGGAGATCGGAACAAAATGCCCTCCAGAATTTGGCCACAAACTGGGATCCGCGGTCAGAGACCACATCAAGTGGCAACCCGTGGAGGCGCACAACATGCAGCATAAATAATTCAGACAGGCGTCTGGCCGATGGCAGCCCAACCAATGGAACGAAGTGCGCCATCTTCGAAAACCTGTCAACGACAACCCAGATGGCTGTCATCCCCGAGGATTTGGGCAAGTCCACCACAAAATCCATTGAAATGTGGGTCCATGGCTTAGATGGAATAGAGAGTGGATGTAATGGGCCAACAGGAACCCCTCTAGGAGTCTTATTTCGGGCACAGATGTCACATGCCCGAACCCACTGATCCACATCCCTAGCCACCGAGGGCCACCACACCGCCCTAGATAGCAACTCCCGAGTTCTGGCAATACCCGGGTGACCTGCCGACTTCTTGGCATGGAATTCCAGGAACACTCGCTCTCTTAACCTAGGAGGCACAAACAAAAGACCTACCGGAAGGTCTGGAGGTGCCTGCTCCTGTGCTCTAAGGACTAATGACAAGAGGTCCTGGGTAATGCCCACTTTAATACATGATGGGGACACAATGGGCAATGGCTCCTCGGTGGTCTCCTGGATTGGAGCAAAACTCTGCGAGAGCGCATCAGCCTTGATGTTTTTTGACCCAGGGCGATATGTTATCAAAAAATTAAAGCGAGCAAAAAACAAAGCCCATCGTACCTGCCTGGCATTGAGGCGCTTCGCTGACTCTAAATATGCCAAATTCTTATGGTCGGTGAGAATTGAGACCACAAACTTAGCCCCCTCAAGCCAGTGTCTCCACTCCTCGAGTGCATCCTTAATAGCCAACAATTCCCGGTTACCCACGTCATAATTCATCTCGGCAGGCGAAAATTTACGGGAAAAGTAAGCACAGGGATGAAGGCGATTATCAGACACCCCCATCTGAGAGAGCACTGCCCCAATACCCATCTCAGAGGCATCCACCTCCACCACAAAAGGACGCTCTGGATCTGGGTGTCGCAGCACCTTGGCCGAGACAAATGCCCTTTTGAGACGGGCAAAAGCTGCTTTGGCCTCACAAGACCAGTGAGCAACATCCGCCCCTTTCTTAGTGAGTGCCACCAAGGGCGCCACTATAGACGAAAATCCAGCCATAAATCGTCTATAAAAATTCGCAAAGCCCAGAAAACGCTGAAGCGCCTTCAAACTAGTGGGCTGCACCCAATCCAGGACTGCCTGTACCTTGGAACCCTCCATTTGGAAACCTTCTGGGGAGATAATATATCCTAGAAATGCGATTTGCTGAACTTCAAATTCGCACTTCTCCAGCTTCGCCCCAAGCCGGTGGTCTCTGAGTTTCTGGAGGACTAAGCGTACATGCTTCCGATGTTCCTCCAGGGAATGGGAGAAGATTAGGATGTCATCTAAGTATACAACTAAGAATCTATCCAAATATTCCCTGAGCACATCGTTCATGAAGTCCTGGAAGACTGCCGGGGCATTACAGAGCCCAAAAGGCATCACCAAATATTCATAATGCCCTGAGTGGGTATTAAAGGCAGTCTTCCATTCATCCCCCTCTCTTATTTGGATTAGATTGTACGCACCGCGTAGGTCAATCTTAGAAAAAATGGTGGCAGTACGAAGCTGGTCAAACAAGACCGAAATGAGAGGCAGTGGGTATGAGTTTTTAATCGTGATACGGTTCAATTCCCTGAAGTCGATGCAGGGTCGCAACGAACCGTCCTTTTTACCCACGAAGAAGAACCCCGACCCAACTGGAGACTGTGAAGGTCTGATAAATCCCTTAGCCAAGTTCTCCTGAATGTACTCTGCCATAGCCTGAGTCTCAGGACGTGACAGGGAGTACAACCTGCTCTTGGGAAGCTTAGCATTCGGCAACAAATCAATGGCACAGTCATAGGGGCGATGGGGAGGTAGTACCTCTGCAACTCTTTTGGAGAACACGTCTGCAAAATCTGCATAACATCCTGGCAATCCTGGCAAACTTAGCTGCGAAAGCCTGACTGGAAGGCTCAAGCAACTCCTGAAACAATCAGTACCCCAACTAAGAATCTCCCCAGAGACCCAGTCAAATTGAGGATTGTGGACCCTTAACCAGGGTAACCCCAACACCAATGGGGCAAAAGTACAGACAGTCACATAAAAGGACAATTTTTCAGAGTGTGTGGCTCCAATAAACAAAGAAATCTGGCTAGTGCAAGAGGTAATTTTACCCTGGGATAATGGTTCCCCGTTTAACCCACAAATCTCAATTTCCGATGCCAAGGGTACTAAGGGAACAGAGTGTTTCAGGGCGAATTGGCGGTCCATAAAAACCCCGTCGGCCCCACTGTCCACAAAGGCCTCAGTCTTGACAGTTTGACCGAGGATCTTCAAGGTCACCGGAATGATAAAAGTCTTCTTGGGAAATTCTGACTTCTGGCCTGACAGGATATTTCCCATCACCCTCAGGCCCTGAAGTTTTCCAGCTTTTCTGGGCATGATACTACCACATGACCTTTATTCCCACAGTACAAACATAACCCCTGCTGTCTCCTCCGCGTCTTCTCACGCGAGGAGAGGCGGGTAGCCCCAATCTGCATAGGCTCCTCGGAAAATTCCTCAGAGTCTGAGGTTCCCTTGGGAAAGAAGGAAACCTCGGTCTCCCTTTCAAGCCTGCGCTCTCTCAGCCGTCTATCCACCCGAATGGATAACTGCATGAGCTGATCCAAGCTATCAGGCAAGGGATATTGTACCAGTTGGTCTTTTAACTGGTTAGAAAGACCTCTTCGGTACTGGTGTCTCAGGGCTGGGTCATTCCACTGGGTATCATGGGCCAACCTCCGAAACTCCGTACAATAAACCTCAACTGGCCTTCGCCCTTGCTTAAGGATCGAAATCTGAGCCTCGGCTGAGGCCGTCTTGTCAGGGTCATCATACAACATGCCCAGTGCCGTAAAAAAAGCATCAACACTTTTAAGCGACGGACAGTCAGGCTGCAACCCATATGCCCAGACCTGTGGGTCTCCTTGTAGCAAGGAAATCACTATGCCCACCCGCTGAATCTCCGACCCAGAAGACTGAGGCCTAAGCTGGAAATATAACTTGCAGCTCTCCTTGAAACAAAAGAACTGCGAGCGATCTCCAGAAAAACGATCCGGGAGATTTACTTTCGGCTCCTTAACCCCTGAAGGTACTGCTGCTGCGGGAGCTCCGCCAGCGACCTGCGAGGTGTGCATTTTAATGGACAAATCATTAAATTGTCGAGTCAGGACCTGCACCTGATCGACCACCTGTTGCAAAGTATTTTGAGGGGTATGCTCCATATTCCCACAAAATTTCAACAGGAGTATTAGGCTGCTGAATATGTTATGCACACCAGTGCCAGCAGGAATGTACTGGTGTCTGAACGGAGAGGGATGCAAAACAAATGAACTCACAGACAGACTGGGGAATATGACATTACATACACAGAAGGTGATAGGGTAACAAAATAAACACAAAGTGAACAGAGAAGCCCAAAGGCTAAGAAACTGGGTATCTCCCTAGTATTAGGAATGCTCAGATGGAAAGAAGCGAGATGTAGTGATTTAATACGTAGAGAACCCGAAATGCTGTTGCTAAGGGCAACAGCAAAACCCTAAAGGGTTACCAACGGGTGTGGCAGTAAACTCCTTGGTCAGAGATGGAATAATAGACACAAGGAGAGTCTCCACAATCTAGTCCTCACTTGCAGTGCACTGGTTCAGCTTACTGCCACTAAACTGACACCTGAACACCTTGCACAGTGAGAAAGGATTTTGGCAGGCAAGTCTGAGAATACAGCCGCAAACTTGCTAGGTTCACAGAGTAGCAAAAGAACCCTAGCAGGTTAAATGACTGACTCCAGTCTTACTGCTAGGTCTGGATTGGCAGAGTGTAATACCAAATCCCAAGGCCTATTTGCAGTAAGCAACAAACAAATACAAAGTTTACACAGTACTAGCTAGCTTTCAGGAACTGACTAACCAACAAAGATTCAGCAGCATCTGCCTAACCTGAGAAGAGGGTTTATATAGCTGGTGCTGTCCACGCCCCACTCAGACCTCACAGACTGTGAGCACAAAAACCAGCACCGGATCCCCTGCCGTGCACAGAGCCTTTAACCACTGCACAGCAAAAGACCCGAACCGGAGTATCAGCTACGCTCAGGTTACTCCGCTAGCACTTGTCTCCCGGTTGCCATGACGACGTGGCAGCACAGAGCAGGAGACCCTAACACTTCCCTCTTAATTTATGATTTCCATCACCTGTGTTGAACTAGTTAAATGATAAGAAAGCTGTTTCTTCACAGGTGATGGCAATAATAAATTAAGAGGGAAGTCCAGAACCAGAGCATTTTGTACCTAGTGGGGCGGGTCATGTTGGAGGGTATGTGTATTTCCTGGAATGAACCTTTTTTTTCTCATTAATGTTTTTTTTCACAGGCCCTACACTGGAACAGGCCACCGAGGAGGAGGAGGAGGAGGAGGATGATGATGAGGCGGCATTTAGTGGTAAGAATTATTACTGACATTGATCTGATGCCATCAGAGTAGCACTTTTCATCAGATTTTTCTGGCAAGTGCCTAGAAATCGGATGAAAATTGCACAAATCAGAATAGTGGATGGAGGACTTTAGATGAGTGTTTTTGTTTGAACTGGTGATGTTGCCCATACAGTAGCAACCGATCACATTCCACATTAACATTTATTTAGCTACACTTACAGACGATAATGCAGTACAGTAGGTAATACTGTATTTGGTTGCTACTGTATGGACAACATCACCTGTTCTAAAAAAACTCCCATCTTACTATATTTACCTGTCTCTCTCTCTCTCTCTCTCTCTCCCCTTGTCACTGTCTCTCCATTCATCTCTCTCTCTAGCTACTGTCAGTGATGAATTTCCCATTAGGCATGAGAGGCACGTACTGTACCTAGGGGCGGCATCTGTTTGGGGTCCGCAGTTGGATGCTTACAGTATGCTGATACTGTCATCCCAAAAAGTACCAGTACAGTAACTGCTAAATATTTTCAGTATACTGTACAATATGCCATGATTGCATGGAGTGTAAATAGGTAGCACATACAGTACAGTACTGTACAGTATACTGTATCTTATAATATTCTTCTTTTACCCACAGACGACGAGCCAGAATACATTTTTGGTAAATATACTGTACAGTAGCAATAGTTGGTACTGTAATTACAGTATTTTTTCTCCAACATTATTTTAAGTCAAACTGATATGACTAACTGTATTTTATCTTTTTACAGTCCGTCGCCAACCAGTGGAGGAGACACCAGGTAATAGGAGAGAAATACATAATGCACTGTACTGTACTCTAACTTACTGTAACATGTATAACACTGAGCTGATCATCTCTGACATAACCTTACAGTACATACTGTACATTCTCTCCTTTTTCACCCTCTTCACTCCACAAATGCATGCTGCGTATCCTGACTACTGATTTCTTCCTTAAACTTGTTTGTAAGACAGGCTCTCAATGCCCACTTCTTCATCACACCCAGCCATCTTTCATCCTACCCCTCTTTTCCATACTGACAGTCTATCCATTTCTGTCTTTCTGCTCATTGCAGTTAAATGCCGGCTGTCGGGTTAACAGTGACAATGCCGATAGGCGTAATCCCTACGCTACATATGTTCCCACTTGTGGGTGTCCACGACACCCATAGAGTGAGAATAGATCCTGTGTGGAGTTATGCGAGTCACAAGTCTGTTGCGTGGCGAGAGCAACAAGGCTGCAAGGAGACTTGGAGCACTCATTCCTCTGCCGACGTTCTGGCAGGAGGGATATAGCTGTTGGTACAGTATATACTGTAAACAGCCAGTATCCCGTCCGGTGGGATTGTGTATATAATCCAAATGCACAGTGGGGGTGATTCAGACCTGATGGCTGCTGGGCATACCGCAATGCTCACACACGTCGCCAAACAACAATAGGCATTGGGGACAGTCTGGTTCAAAACTTACGATCGCACGGGCGTTCGCAAGGCGATTGATAGGAAAAGGCCGTTTGTGGGTGAAAACTGACCATTTACTGGGAGTGTCTGGAAAAACGCATTTGGACACGAGTTATTAGGGAGGGTGTTTGATGTCAGCTCGGTCCCCACTCAGCCTGATCTCATCGCACAGTAGGAGAAAGCCCTGGGCTGCGCACAGACTGCATATACTGGATTTTCACAACTCTGCATACACATGCATTTGCACGCTTGCAAGGGTGAACATGTGAATGCAGCAGTACAATCAGGTCTGAATTACCCCCAATGTACTGTACTGTACTATAAGATATTTTGAGCTGGGACCTCCTATCTGTTGTGCTTTTCCATCTGTTAAATGTCTACAGTATTTACCATGATCTGTACTTGTACTGTGGTGTTTTATTCCTTTGATAATTTGTTTATGACCTGTTGAAGCTAAACTCTTGTACAGTACTTTATATTTTGAATACCAGCAATACAGTATAATACTGTACCTACAGTATAGAGTAGTAATTGTATAGTATTGGAATGTGACTCATTTTTTTTCCCTCCAATACAGTGCCAATGATTTATGGGGGCCAGAGACAGGGCCATGAAAGGTGGGCTGGCCCGGACACAGGCACCCAGCAACCCACTTATACAAGAGGTAAGCTATAGCAATGCTTAAATTACCTCAACAGCATACAGTAGTGTTCTATTTACTGTACTGACAATACAGTACTGTACATTGTAAATATCAAGATTTTCTAATTTAGAGTACAGTACTGTAATGCCACTATTACTGTACAATGTAAAGTATACAGTATTTGTGTTGTAATACTGTCCTTTTTTTCCCACAGAACAAGTGCGGCAGCTGTTAATGATGCTCAGAGTCATTCTCCACCTGCTAGTGGACCACCTTTTTAATTTTATTTTGCGTTTCATTTAATTTTTGTTTTAAATAAATGTTTTGATTATACTCCGTTGTATAGTATCTTTTTTTTACTGCATGGTACTGCATGACAGAATCTCAGGTCATTTATAAACTACAGTATGGCATACTGTACACCATAGAATTATCTGGCAGATAATCTGCCAGATCTGGCTGTTAGGAATGAAATTCTGGTAATGGATGAGTGCAAATGACAGTCATCCATTATCAGATTTGTATTCCAACCAGCCAACCAATGAATGTTCAGGTAGCAGTTGATTGATACAGTATGCACACTTCTCCGTCTCCCATGTGTGCTTTACATAGAATGCAGAAAGGTGCGTCAAGGGACATGGCAGCAGTACAATGCAAGGGAATAGGACACTATCTCACAGTAGATTGAGCATACTGTACATTGTAGCAATAGCATACAGTAAGTGTGACATGTACAGTATAATACAGTGGGTGGCATGTACTGTATCACTGGAAAACTGATTAGGATCAACTGGTAATGTACAGTACCAATGGTGACCTACTGTACTGTATATACAAAGTTGTATGTACTACAAAGTGCTAGTACAGTAACAGTATGACCCTGCCCGGATGAAGCCATCACAAGCCATAGACTCATGCCCAGTAACAGGGGGATAACATGGGGTACACTTCTACCATGCACTGAAATGCCCAAGGATTCTGCCTCTCAGCAAGCTTGTGCAGTGCATACAGTACAACCCCTTCTCTTGAATTCCCATCATACAGTAGTACTAATTTACAGTACAGTATATGAGAAAGTTGGGAATACAAAAATTGGAAACCACGTCATGTTTATTTTAAGAAACACTTTATTTACGGACAAAATCAGTAGGAACATGTAACATCACACATATTGTAATAAGAAAGCCAACATCACACATACTGTACGGTACTTTAATCAAAAGGTAACATCACATATACAGTAACAATATCAACGGAAGCTTTTTTTTTTTTTTTTTTGGTGGTGTGGGGTGATGAGCGGATTCGGTTTTACTCGGTTCTCAAAACCGAATCTTATTGGCTATCCAAAACACGTGACATCAGTGAGCCAATAAGATTCGGTTTTTAGAACCGAGTAAAACCGAGTAAAACCGAATCCGCTCATCACGGGTAATGTTTTTTTTTTTTTTAGGTTTTGCTATTTTTGTATTATTTTTAGTTTTTGTCTGTCGATTTTTAACACGGTTGCATACGGACACCAGAACGGAAACTGACAACAGCAGCCCCTGGATGGACACAGCACAATGGACTCAGACGCTTGGGGATTGAAACACTTTATTTACAGCCTGGACATATGACAAAGGCAGTAGGAACATGTAACATCACACATACAGTATTGCAATAAGAAAGCCATCATCACACATACTGTACGGTACTTTAATCAAAAGGTAACATCACAAATACAGTAACAATATCAACTTAAACTTTTTTTTTTTTTTTTGGTGGTGTGGGGTAATGTTTTTTTTTTTTTTTAGGTTTTGCTTTTTTTGTATTATTTTTAGTTTTTGTCTTTTGATTTTTAACACGGTCGCATACAGACACCAGAACGGAGAACGGAAACAGACAACAGCAGCCCCTGGATGGACACAGCACAATGGACTCAGACGCTTGGGGATTGAAACACTTTATTTACAGCCTGGACATATGACAAAGGCAGTAGGAACATGTAACATCACACATACAGTATTGTAATAAGAAAGCCATCATCACACATACTGTACGGTACTTTAATCAAAAGAACAACAAAAAATGTTTATTTCTGTAGGGATCATGGATAACAATTTTTTCCAAGAAACAATAGTAGAGGGACGTATGGTGCCATTTGTGAATAAATATTACCCAACTCACCATAGGATATTCCAAGACAATGATCCTAAACACTCCGCCTCTGCCAAATTTATGGAAGAGAAAGGTATGAATTGGGAACGCACACCACCAGAGTGAGTATTCTTTCAACAGTGTACAAGTAAAATTTTGGGTAGCACTCTAGTACTGTAAATATATTTTTTGGTTTAATAAACAGTACAATACCGTATGTTTAATTTTCTCTATTTAATGTCATTAATTGACAAACTTTTTTTCTATACTCTTTTTTTTTTTTTTTTTTATAGATCACCAGACATGAATCCAATTGAATTAGTGTGGGCTCAATTGAAGAGGTACATTAGGAGTGTTGCGAAGCCAACAACAAAACAGCAGCTGTTGGATGGGATAAAGACATTTTGGCTAGAAGTACTCACACCTGAGCATTGTAATAATTATATAAATCACCTGTATAAAGTATTACCTGTTATAGTCGAAAGAAATGGTCAAGCCACAAATATGTAGTTCTGTACTGTATTTTATGTTTAAAATTTTTAATTGGTGCATTATTAAAAATGTTTATAAAATTCCCTTTGTCTGATTATTGCATAAACTAATGTTGAATATTATACAGTAGTAATGTTATTGATGTGTATGAACAGTTATTTTCTGTTTTATAAGTCCTGAATAAGAGTACTGTACATTTTGATCAGTACAGTACATGCAATCGGATGTTGTAATAAATACTTTTTTTTACATTAATATTGATTTTTTTTCCAATAAATATTACCTTATACAGTATGGTACGGTACAGTACATGGGGGTAACTGTACAGTATGATGTGCTGTTATGGGGGAGAAATACTTTTTTGTTTTTTTTATTACAAAAACACAAATGCATCCCAGATGAAAATCTGCTATACACAGCAGACAGCTTATGGTGACAGAACTTACCTACTGTATCCCCACCCATAGTCGTGGTATATTTTAGATTGCCTAATGAGACACTCCTGCAGCATTGCCAATGATTCATGTAAAACCTGTGTGCAAACAGTATCTCTATTGAATGCAAAGTACTGTACTGTACAGTATTACCAGAGCCGTCCCTAACCAACATGATGCCCTAGGCTACATTTCGGCTGATGCCCTCTTGCACAGATGCTAGTTCCGCCTATAACCCTGCACCCCTTTCCCAGCACCATCACCCATTTTGGTGCTCCTACCCCCTATAATTTAAATACTGTAGGAACAATGTGCACATTTAGTGCCAGCCCAAAACAGTGCAAGTTCTTGCTGGGAAGGGGCATGGTAACTAGAGATGAGCGGGTTCGGTTTCTCTGAATCCGAACCCGCCAGAACTTCATGTTTTTTTTCACGGGTCCGAGCGACTCGGATCTTCCCGCCTTGCTCGGTTAACCCGAGCGCGCCCGAACGTCATCATGACGCTGTCGGATTCTCGCGAGGCTCGGATTCTATCGCGAGACTCGGATTCTATATAAGGAGCCGCGCGTCGCCGCCATTTTCACACGTGCATTGAGATTGATAGGGAGAGGACGTGGCTGGCGTCCTCTCCATTTAGATTATAAGAGACTGAGAGAGATTTACTGGAGCTGACTAGGAGGAGTACTGTTACTGTAGAAGTGTAGAGACTGAGTGGAGAGAGTTTACTAGTGAGGACAGTGCAGTTTACTTTATAATCCGTTCTCTGCCTGAAAAAAGCGATACACAGCACACAGTGACTCAGTCACATACCATATCTGTGTGCACTGCTCAGGCTCAGGCCAGTGTGCTGCATCATCTATTATCTATATATAATATTATATATATCTGTCTGACTGCTCAGCTCACACAGCTTATAATTGTGGGGGAGACTGGGGAGCACTACTGCAGTGCCAGTTATAGGTTATAGCAGGAGCCAGGAGTACATAATATATTATATAGTGAGTGACCACCAGACACACAGTGCAGTTTATTTAATATATCCGTTCTCTGCCTGAAAAAAGCGATACACACAGTGACTCAGTCAGTCACATACCATATCTGTGTGCACTGCTCAGGCTCAGGCCAGTGTGCTGCATCATCTATTATCTATATATAATATTATATATATCTGTCTGACTGCTCAGCTCACACAGCTTATAATTGTGGGGGAGACTGGGGAGCACTACTGCAGTGCCAGTTATAGGTTATAGCAGGAGCCAGGAGTACATAATATATTATATAGTGAGTGACCACCAGACACACAGTGCAGTTTATTTAATATATCCGTTCTCTGCCTGAAAAAAGCGATACACACAGTGACTCAGTCAGTCACATACCATATCTGTGTGCACTGCTCAGGCTCAGGCCAGTGTGCTGCATCATCTATATATATTATATATCTGTCTGACTGCTCAGCTCACACAGCTTATAATTGTGGGGGAGACTGGGGAGCACTACTGCAGTGCCAGTTATAGGTTATAGCAGGAGCCAGGAGTACATATTATATTAAAATTAAACAGTGCACACTTTTGCTGCAGGAGTGCCACTGCCAGTGTGACTGACCAGTGACCTGACCACACTGACCACCAGTATAGTTAGTAGTATACTTATACTGTGATTGCCTGAAAAAGTTAAACACTCGTCGTGTGACTTCACTTGTGTGTTTTTTTTTTTTTTATTCTATAAAAATAAAACTCATTCTGCTGACAGACAGTGTCCAGCAGGTCCGTCATTATATAATATATAATATATACCTGTCCGGCTGCAGTAGTGATATATATATATTTTTTATATCATTTATCATCCAGTCGCAGCAGACACAGTACGGTAGTTCACGGCTGTGGCTACCTCTGTGTCTCTGCACTCGGCAGGCAGTCCGTCCATAATTGTAATACCACCTAACCGTGGATTTTTTTCATTCTTCTTTATACATACATAGTTACATAGACATCTTCTCTTTATCAACCAGTCTATATTAGCTGCAGACACAGTACAGTACGGTAGTTCACGGCTGTGGCTACCTCTGTGTCTGCACTCGGCAGGCAGTCCGTCCATAATTGTATACCACCTAACCGTGGTTTTTTTTCATTCTTCTTTATACATACATAGTTACATAGACATCTTCTCTTTATCAACCAGTCTATATTAGCTGCAGACACAGTACAGTACGGTAGTTCACGGCTGTGGCTACCTCTGTGTCTGCACTCGGCAGGCAGTCCGTCCATAATTGTATACCACCTAACCGTGGATTTTTTTCAGTCTTCTTTATACATACATAGTTACATAGACATCTTCTCTTTATCAACCAGTCTATATTAGCTGCAGACACAGTACAGTACGGTAGTTCACGGCTGTGGCTACCTCTGTGTCTGCAGTCGGCAGGCAGTCCATAATTGTATACTAGTATCCATCTCCATTGTTTACCTGAGGTGCCTTTTAGTTGTGCCTATTAAAATATGGAGAACAAAAATGTTGAGGTTCCAAAATTAGGGAAAGATCAAGATCCACTTCCACCTCGTGCTGAAGCTGCTGCCACTAGTCATGGCCGAGACGATGAAATGCCAGCAACGTCGTCTGCCAAGGCCGATGCCCAATGTCATAGTACAGAGCATGTCAAATCCAAAACACCAAATATCAGAAAAAAAAGGACTCCAAAACCTAAAATAAAATTGTCGGAGGAGAAGCGTAAACTTGCCAATATGCCATTTACCACACGGAGTGGCAAGGAACGGCTGAGGCCCTGGCCTATGTTCATGGCTAGTGGTTCAGCTTCACATGAGGATGGAAGCACTCAGCCTCTCGCTAGAAAAATGAAAAGACTCAAGCTGGCAAAAGCAGCACAGCAAAGAACTGTGCATTCTTCGAAATCCCAAATCCACAAGGAGAGTCCAATTGTGTCGGTTGCGATGCCTGACCTTCCCAACACTGGACGTGAAGAGCATGCGCCTTCCACCATTTGCACGCCCCCTGCAAGTGCTGGAAGGAGCACCCGCAGTCCAGTTCCTGATAGTCAGATTGAAGATGTCAGTGTTGAAGTACACCAGGATGAGGAGGATATGGGTGTTGCTGGCGCTGGGGAGGAAATTGACCAGGAGGATTCTGATGGTGAGGTGGTTTGTTTAAGTCAGGCACCCGGGGAGACACCTGTTGTCCGTGGGAGGAATATGGCCGTTGACATGCCAGGTGAAAATACCAAAAAAATCAGCTCTTCGGTGTGGAGGTATTTCACCAGAAATGCGGACAACAGGTGTCAAGCCGTGTGTTCCCTTTGTCAAGCTGTAATAAGTAGGGGTAAGGACGTTAACCACCTCGGAACATCCTCCCTTATACGTCACCTGCAGCGCATTCATAATAAGTCAGTGACAAGTTCAAAAACTTTGGGTGACAGCGGAAGCAGTCCACTGACCAGTAAATCCCTTCCTCTTGTAACCAAGCTCACGCAAACCACCCCACCAACTCCCTCAGTGTCAATTTCCTCCTTCCCATGGAATGCCAATAGTCCTGCAGGCCATGTCACTGGCAATTCTGACGAGTCCTCTCCTGCCTGGGATTCCTCCGATGCATCCTTGCGTGTAACGCCTACTGCTGCTGGCGCTGCTGTTGTTGCCGCTGGGAGTCGATGGTCATCCCAGAGGGGAAGTCGTAAGCCCACTTGTACTACTTCCAGTAAGCAATTGACTGTTCAACAGTCCTTTGCGAGGAAGATGAAATATCACAGCAGTCATCCTACTGCAAAGCGGATAACTGAGGCGTTGGCATCCTGGGTGGTGAGAAACGTGGTTCCGGTATCCATCATTACTGCAGAGCCAACTAGAGACTTGTTGGAGGTACTGTGTCCCCGGTACCAAATACCATCTAGGTTCCATTTCTCTAGGCAGGCGATACCGAAAATGTACACAGACCTCAGAAAAAGAGTCACCAGTGTCCTAAAAAATGCAGCTGTACCCAATGTCCACTTAACCACGGACATGTGGACAAGTGGAGCAGGGCAGGGTCAGGACTATATGACTGTGACAGCCCACTGGGTAGATGTATGGACTCCCGCCGCAAGAACAGCAGCGGCGGCACCAGTAGCAGCATCTCGCAAACGCCAACTCTTTCCTAGGCAGGCTACGCTTTGTATCACCGGTTTCCAGAATACGCACACAGCTGAAAACCTCTTACGGCAACTGAGGAAGATCATCGCGGAATGGCTTACCCCAATTGGACTCTCCTGTGGATTTGTGGCATCGGACAACGCCAGCAATATTGTGTGTGCATTAAATATGGGCAAATTCCAGCACGTCCCATGTTTTGCACATACCTTGAATTTGGTGGTGCAGAATTTTTTAAAAAACGACAGGGGCGTGCAAGAGATGCTGTCGGTGGCCAGAAAAATTGCGGGACACTTTCGGCGTACAGGCACCACGTACAGAAGACTGGAGCACCACCAAAAACTACTGAACCTGCCCTACCATCATCTGAAGCAAGAAGTGGTAACGAGGTGGAATTCAACCCTCTATATGCTTCAGAGGTTGGAGGAGCAGCAAAAGGCCATTCAAGCCTATACAATTGAGCACGATATAGGAGGTGGAATGCACCTGTCTCAAGTGCAGTGGAGAATGATTTCAACGTTGTGCAAGGTTCTGATGCCCTTTGAACTTGCCACACGTGAAGTCAGTTCAGACACTGCCAGCCTGAGTCAGGTCATTCCCCTCATCAGGCTTTTGCAGAAGAAGCTGGAGACATTGAAGGAGGAGCTAACACGGAGCGATTCCGCTAGGCATGTGGGACTTGTGGATGCAGCCCTTAATTCGCTTAACAAGGATTCACGGGTGGTCAATCTGTTGAAATCAGAGCACTACATTTTGGCCACCGTGCTCGATCCTAGATTTAAAGCCTACCTTGGATCTCTCTTTCCGGCAGACACAAGTCTGCTGGGGTTGAAAGACCTGCTGGTGACAAAATTGTCAAGTCAAGCGGAACGCGACCTGTCAACATCTCCTCCTTCACATTCTCCCGCAACTGGGGGTGCGAGGAAAAGGCTCAGAATTCCGAGCCCACCCGCTGGCGGTGATGCAGGGCAGTCTGGAGCGACTGCTGATGCTGACATCTGGTCCGGACTGAAGGACCTGACAACGATTACGGACATGTCGTCTACTGTCACTGCATATGATTCTCTCAACATTGATAGAATGGTGGAGGATTATATGAGTGACCGCATCCAAGTAGGCACGTCACACAGTCCGTACTTATACTGGCAGGAAAAAGAGGCAATTTGGAGGCCCTTGCACAAACTGGCTTTATTCTACCTAAGTTGCCCTCCCACAAGTGTGTACTCCGAAAGAGTGTTTAGTGCCGCCGCTCACCTTGTCAGCAATCGGCGTACGAGGTTACATCCAGAAAATGTGGAGAAGATGATGTTCATTAAAATGAATTATAATCAATTCCTCCGCGGAGACATTGACCAGCAGCAATTGCCTCCACAAAGTACACAGGGAGCTGAGATGGTGGATTCCAGTGGGGACGAATTGATAATCTGTGAGGAGGGGGATGTACACGGTGATATATCGGAGGGTGAAGATGAGGTGGACATCTTGCCTCTGTAGAGCCAGTTTGTGCAAGGAGAGATTAATTGCTTCTTTTTTGGGGGGGGTCCAAACCAACCCGTCATATCAGTCACAGTCGTGTGGCAGACCCTGTCACTGAAATGATGGGTTGGTTAAAGTGTGCATGTCCTGTTTATACAACATAAGGGTGGGTGGGAGGGCCCAAGGACAATTCCATCTTGCACCTCTTTTTTCTTTTATTTTTCTTTGCGTCATGTGCTGTTTGGGGAGGGTTTTTTGGAAGGGACATCCTGCGTGACACTGCAGTGCCACTCCTAGATGGGCCCGGTGTTTGTGTCGGCCACTAGGGTCGCTAATCTTACTCACACAGTCAGCTACCTCATTGCGCCTCTTTTTTTCTTTGCGTCATGTGCTGTTTGGGGAGGGTTTTTTGGAAGGGACATCCTGCATGACACTGCAGTGCCACTCCTAGATGGGCCCGGTGTTTGTGTCGGCCACTAGGGTCGCTAATTTTACTCACACAGCTACCTCATTGCGCCTCTTTTTTTCTTTGCGTCATGTGCTGTTTGGGGAGGGTTTTTTGGAAGGGCCATCCTGCGTGACACTGCAGTGCCACTCCTAGATGGGCCCGGTGTTTGTGTCGGCCACTAGGGTCGCTAATCTTACTCACACAGCTACCTCATTGCGCCTCTTTTTTTCTTTGCGTCATGTGCTGTTTGGGGAGGGTTTTTTGGAAGGGACATCCTGCGTGACACTGCAGTGCCACTCCTAGATGGGCCCGGTGTTTGTGTCGGCCACTAGGGTCGCTTATCTTACTCACACAGCGACCTCGGTGCAAATTTTAGGACTAAAAATAATATTGTGAGGTGTGAGGTATTCAGAATAGACTGAAAATGAGTGTAAATTATGGTTTTTGAGGTTAATAATACTTTGGGATCAAAATGACCCCCAAATTCTATGATTTAAGCTGTTTTTTAGTGTTTTTTGAAAAAAACACCCGAATCCAAAACACACCCAAATCCGACAAAAAAAATTCGGTGAGGTTTTGCCAAAACGCGTTCGAACCCAAAACACGGCCGCGGAACCGAACCCAAAACCAAAACACAAAACCCGAAAAATTTCAGGCGCTCATCTCTAAAATAATACCCCCAGATGAAATGACACAACACAGTACTGCAACTTTATTCACATTATATCATGCAGTAGTGTATCTTATTCTTGTTACAGTACATCATATGATAGTACCACATTACTCCTAACAGTATTGCCCCTTATTCACATTACACCCCACCACATTGATCTTTATTTACATTAGACCACAGGTTCTCAAACTCAGTCCTCAGGACCCCACACAGTGCATGTTTTGCAGGTCTCACAGAATCACAAGTGAAATAATTAGCTCCACCTAATGTATGGACCTTTTAAAATGTGTCAGTGAGTTATTAATACAGTACACCTGTGAACTTGCTGGTTTACCGGCAAAACATGCACTGTGTGGGGTCCTGAGGACCGAGTTTGAGAACCACTGCATTAGACCATGCAGTAGTGCCCTTTCCTTATGTTACGCCAGAAAATATTGTACAGTAGCACACCTTATACACATAATGCTGCACATTAGTAATGCATTTCATATTTACATTTTCAGATTTCATTTCATGGAGCCGCAGTCACACACAGAATATAGGCATGTACTGTAGCATCTCATTTTATTCAGCAGAAGTTGATTATTCCTGTTTGGCTAGTTTGCCGCCTCTGTATATTACAATAGAAAAAAATAATAGTGTCAGTGAAAAAAACACCTCATGACAGATACTGTACACAAGCTTATGTCACATGGTATATGCAATTGCGGTCGAATTCCGGCTGTGGGGGTTCAGGGGCGACGGCCATTTTGACAGAGTACTACTGTATGCGATCAAGTCCGGTGTACCATAATGATAGACCTTGCTTATCCCTATCGCTTTGGCGAGAATATTGTGATGCTTCTTCAGCATTGCCCCGTAGCCTTCAAGACTACTGCTACTGTATCTCTCACTCCACTACTATCTCTCACTTCATCTCCGAGCGCTGGCTGCCACGTAGTGGGGGTTCAGGGGTGACGGCCATTTTGACAGTGTGCTACTGTATGCGATCAAGTCCGGTGTACCATAATGATAGACCTTGCTTATCCCTATCGCTTTGGCGAGGGGATTGTGACGCTTCTTCAGCATTGCCCCGTAGCCTTCAAGACTACTGCTACTGTATCTCTCACTCCACTACTATCTCTCACTCCATCTCCGAGCGCTGGCTGCCACGTAGTGGGGGTTCAGGGGCGATGGCCATTTTGACAGTGTGCTACTGTATGCGATCAAGTCCGGTGTACCATAATGATAGACCTCGCTTACCCCTATCGCTTTGGCGAGGGGATTGTAACGCTTCTTCAGCATTGCCCCGTAGCCTTCAAGACTACTGCTACAGTATCTCTCACTCCACTACTATCTCTCACTCCGTCTCCGAGCGCTGGCTGCCACGTAGTGGGGGTTCAGGGGCTACGGTCATTTTGACAGTGTGCTACTGTATGCGATCAAGTCCGGTGCACCATAATGATAGACCTCGCTTATCCCTATCGCTTTGGCGAGGGGATTGTGACGCTTCTTCAGCATTGCCCCGTAGCCTTCAAGACTACTGCTACTGTATCTCTCACTCCACTACTATCTCTCACTCCGTCTCCGAGTGCTGGCTGCCACGTAGTGGGGGTTCAGGGGCGACGGCCATTTTGACAGTGTGCTATGCGATCAAGTCCGGTGTACCGTAATGTGCATAGACCTCACTTATTCCTATCGCCCCTATGTATTTTAGCAAGGGGATTGTGACGCACCTTCAGCATTGCCCCGTTGTCCGCAAAATCTATCTCATCACTCGCTCCATAGCTGAGAGCCTCCATGGACTCACAGGCAGTAGCCATTTCAATTGCGTCTGCCCTGCTACAGAATTGTATGTGTACCGTATGGTGCATAGAACCTTAACAGTACATCTGCTGCAGCTTTGCCCTGGTTTATGAGATTAAAAAAAATTATAAAGTGTCTGGAAAAAACTAACATGCGTTCGTACTGTACTTTAGGAATCGAACACGGGACTCTGAGTATACTGTAGGAAGCGGAACACTTCACCACTTCGCCGCAGACAGATGAATAAATCCATTAGTTTTGATTAAGACAAATGGCTACGGGATTAGGATGCTAACATACTGTACAATATTCCTAATATCATTAGGCAATAATGAACTTCCAACACTTCCATTTGCGTCAGTGTACACTACTGGTTTTAGGTTGCTTTGGCTGCGGGATGCAGCGTAACGAGACGCACTAGTAAAGTAGTCCTTACTATACAGTACTGTATACAGTATTTCAGTATTATATTTTACGGGAGCCCACACGCATGCGCAGTGGTGATTGTAAAAAGCGACATCTGGTGGATGATCGCAGGTATTACACGTACAGGTAATGCCAAACGTCAAATGTCTGTCTCCGTGCGATTAGATAGCCTCTCTGTGACTAGGCGCGCCTCGCTATGCCCCAGTACGCTGCGTATGTTCGAACGGGACAAACGCCTCAGCCACTCAAGATAAAGGTGGCTACATCTGTATGCATGAGAATACCATAGGATATAATTGTAGATTAAAACAATGGGTTTGTATGTAATTGCACAGTAATTGGGATAGGATTGGTGGGAATTATCATGTGACCTGCATTACAGGGTATAAATACCCAGTTTGTTTTGTATGACTCTACACCCTGAGGAAGGAAAGCATTTCCGAAACGTGTTGGTGTTGAGGTATCCTGGAGGTTGGCACTCACTCTTAGTTTACCCATTGGCTTTTTTCATCGTAGTTTGCATACCATCTAAATTTAAGGAGTTTTTTTGGGTCCCTTTTTGTTTTTCCCGGGAACAATGAGGTGAATTAGTCCAGCTCTTTATTTTTCTTGCATTCCCATATGCCTTAGGGTATAGAGTGATATAAAATCTTATGCCTTCCAGGTTTTCTTCTTAGTCTTATATGTATTAATTTTTTATACAATATTAATTTTTTTCTATATATGGACGGTTTATGGATCTTTAAGTAAATAAAATATATCCTCTTGAACCTTTGTGGATTCTACCCTGTACATTTTTTTGATTGGGAGGCACCGTAAAGGATATCTTGAAGAGAAAGAAACCTTTCAATGCATATAGGGTCTATAGACCCAGGTAAGTGTTGTTCCATATGAGATAAGTGTATTAAGAACGAATTGAAATCAAGTAAAGATACCTTTATGTGCACGCATCTCACTGTTTGACGGTGAGTTCAAAAGTTTTCCTCTGGAAGGTTCTGAGCCAATATTGAATATTGGATATTATGTGGTGTGGTGATCTCTTTTTATATATACCCACAGAACTTTGCCCACAAGGCTAGGTTGGGAATATCTAGCAGCGCTCGAGGACCGCTCTCCTGTGTTTTTTAAGTGTGGTCACAGACGTTACGGATTCTCTCTTCTGTGGTAACAATTATAACATATGTTTCTTCTCTGTTACACTCCTAAGGCGTTATTAGCAGCTCTATATTATTAGATGTAATAGTAATTTTTAATACCTGAGTAATTGCACATGTAACCTCACACAATGATGGGGGGGGGGGTTATTCTAACAATGCACGCAGTTGTTCCTTTAATATACAGTGCTTGGAATAATATTTTTCCACTCAGATACTGCCAGGTTGTTTCATCCCCATATTTAATTACACACAAATACAAGCTCACATTGATACTGTTTTTCTCAGATATTAGTAACCAAATTGAAAAGGAAATATAAACAATTTGGTTTAATAAATGTATCCTTTGTTAAATATTGCTTTTATGATATTACACAGTATTAACCCCCATTGATAGTGACAGGGGGTTATATACTACTACATAATATTAAGAGAAAATAGTGACTTTGACTGCGCACTGTGGTACATAAATGTGGCGGGGAGTGCTGCTTGTATATAACAAGTTTGTCCGTCTTGTTTGGTAATTTTGCAAATAAACACTTATGGGTATACAGCGCTCAGCCCCAATTTTGTGATATGTCCCAGTAAGTGATACGTAATGATAAACAACCATACAATCACTGTAGTAGTATGCATAAAATGTAAACATTAATGATATCACAGCATAACTGTAAATTTCTTTTACGTATAATGATTCAATAAGGTGTGGAAGTACAGCTGATTTGTAACTGTCCATCCCTCTTAAGGGATCTGAGCTGTTTACCCAATTATCCTTGGTGAGTATTGTCCTGATAACTGGGTATCTGGATGAGAAAAATACTGTAAATTAGGTAAATAGGGAAGAAATAGACTAAATCTAGAACAAAAAGCATACTTGTGTACCAAAGCAGACCACGGCGTCCTGCTAGTCTGTGTTTGATGTGCGCGCACTAGGTCTCCTTATGTCTTCACGGTGTCTTGGGTATACAGTGTTTGGGTAGTGTAAAACGTGAAGGGGCTCCGGACTGGTTTCCCTCTTCTTGTCTATGAACAGTCACCCACTGAGAACTGGTTGGCCTTGGGATAGGGTCCTGTCTTAGGGGAGATATGCTCACAGTCGCGGCTCTCGGAGTGGCTATCTATACATATCTCCCACCTACGGAGACTCACCTCACTTTCTTCCTCCGCCATTCCCTGCGTCTCGTCACCGGCTTCTTTCTTCTGGTGCTCGTCTGTTGCCTGGTTACTTTCCCCACTTCCGGGTCTTCAGTCACGTGACCAGTTGGCTTTCAGAGGTGACTATTCACCGCCCTGTTCTCAGTATAAGTTGGCCGTGTTAGTGCAGTGTTAACTTTGTGATCCAATGCATTTCGGCCCTTAGGGCCTGGAAAGGGAATTTTTAATCTTAGCAACACAACATTGAGTAAGAACCATATAAGTGCACTTGACAAAGGACTTAAATTTGCCCCCACTTCAAGTATAAACAAATTCAACACATATTTGGATATACAGAAGTTCACATGGAAACTCACCTTAAAAAAGTTATTTCATCAAACACCACTACCACAACATAAACCACAAGCTACTGATATATACAAACACACCAAACATCAACCAGCGTTCACTTTCTATCCTAGTTATATGATGGGAAAACAGATAGAAACATTTACGAACATGATCCAACATGATATCTTTAAGATTTGCAGCAAACCACAGGGACACATACATAACAATATGATAAAAGCTGAACAAAGAGCACTCAAGGATTTAAGTAAAGATAAGACCATTATAGTCAAACTGGCAGATAAGGGAGGGGGAATAGTTGTATTAAACTGTGAAAACTACATTGAGGAGGCACACAGACTATTGAGCGACACCACCACCTACAAAAAAATTATCTGTAGACCCAATAATGAAATTCAAACATGAGTTACAGTCACTCCTTAAGAGTGGTTAGTACAATGAGATCCTGACTACGAGAGAACATTCATTTTTAGACATTCCACACCCAATCATTCCAGTGTTTTACTATCTTCCCAAGATACTTAAAGACCAACACCATCCTCCAGGCAGACCCATCATATCAGGAATAAAATCCCTCACCTCCACCCTTTCCCAGTAGACAACCATACGTATCAGCACAAATATCACATCTGAAAGACACTACCGATATAATGAATAGACTACAGAAAATGCAGTCGCAGGAAGATTTTTGGTTACATGCGATATGACATCATTATACACAGTGATAGACCATAATCAAGGTATTTCCAGTATACATCATTACCTGATGAAAGATGACAATATAGAACCCAAACAGAGGGTTTTCATTAAGGATTGCATATACTTCATACTCACCCATAACTACGTATGGTTTGGGGACACATTTTACCTCCAAACAGGTACAGCAATGGGGACAAGGTTCTCGCCGAGCTACGCTAATCTTTTTATGAGCCATTGGGAGGATGACTTCATTTGGTCCAGGCGGGAGCTCGACACGAGCCTCGTCCTATGGTCTAGATTCATCGATGACATATTGTTCATATGGAAAGGTGACTGACTCACTCACAAATTTCATTAGTTACATCAAGAACTATCACAATCTACATTTTATAACCAATTACAGTAAGATGAAAGTGGAATTTTTAGAATTAAATATATTCATTGACAGCAATGTAATTCACACAAACACATTCCACAAGTCAGTGGATGTGAACAGTTACATTCTGACATCGTGGCCATTACCTTAACTGGTTGAGAAACATATCAATGGGACAGTTTAGATGACTGAGAAGGAACTATTCAAGAGTAACTGATTATGACATACAGGGACAAGATTTGGAATTTAAGTTGATAGAATAAAATTATGATAGGAACATGACTCAAGATACATTTAACAGAGTAAGAGACATGGAAAGGGAACCATTACTGAATTATAAACAGAAGCAGGAACAAGACATGAACAAAGACATACACTTCATCACACAATACTCTAGACAATCAAACCAAGTCAAGAAGATCATAGACAAATACTGGCCAGTCCTGTTACAGGATGAAACACTGGCAGATGTTTTAGCATTGAAACCCAAAGTGATATTCAGAAAGGCATCCGACATTGGGGGTAATTCTGAGTTGATCGCAGCAGGAACTTTGTTAGCAGTTGGGCAAAACCATGTGCACTGCAGGGGAGGCAGATATAACATGTGCACAAAGAGTTAGATTTGGGTGTGGTGTGTTCAATCTGCAATCTAAATTGCAGTGTAAAAATAAAGAAGCCAGTATTTACCCTGCACAGAAACAAAATAACCCACCCACATCTAACTCTCTCTGCACATGTTATATCTGCCTCCCCTGCAGTGCACATGGTTTTGCCCAACTGCTAACAAAGTTCCTGCTGCGATCAACTCAGAATTACCCCCATTAGGCAGAAAATTGCGAGGAACCATATTGCACCCAAAACACAGTCACAGAGCACAATTGACAAACATTGACGAAAGGGGAGTTCTACTACTGTGGTACATGCAAAGCCTGCACAATAACTAGAAGTAGGAGCACAAAACAAGTACACAAAGTAATATCTACCTCCAACAACAAAACAATAGACATCGGCAGTGTACTGACATGTCATAGCAAAGGAGTTGTCTACATTCTTGAATGTCTATGTCACAAACAATACATAGGAAGGACAATCGGGCAACTCAAGATCAGGATTAGTGAGCATGTCTGTAATTATAATAAAAGGATCAGAAGAACATTCATCAGCACATTTAAAAAAAAATTCAGGCTACGTTCCAGTGCTCTGCTTATATCTGAATAGGCTGCTATAACCAGTAGCTACAATGATGAGCACCGGAAATTTTTCGGGTTTTGTGTTTTGGTTTTGGGTTCGGTTCCGCGGCCGTGTTTTGGGTTCGAACGCGTTTTGGCAAAACCTCACCAAATTTTTTTTGTCGGATTCGGGTGTTTTGGATTCGTTTTTTTTCTTCAAAAAACCCTAAAAAACAGCTTAAATCATAGAATTTGGGGGTCATTTTGATCCCAAAGTATTATTAACCTCAATAACCATTATTTCCACTCATTTTCAGTCTATTCTGAACACCTCACACCTCACAATATTATTTTTAGTCCTAAAATTTGCACCGAGGTCGCTGGATGACTAAGCTCAGCGACCCAAGTGGCCGACACAAACACCTGGCCCATCTAGGAGTGGCACTGCAGTGTCACGCAGGATGGTCCTTCCAAAAAACACACCCCAAACAGCACATGACGCAAAGAAAAAAAGAGGCGCAATGAGGTAGCTGTGTGAGTAAGATAAGCGACCCAAGTGGCCGACACAAACACCTGGCCCATCTAGGAGTGGCACTGCAGTGTCACGCAGGATGACCCTTCAAAAAAACACCCCCCAAACAGCACATGACGCAAAGAAAAATGAAAGAAAAAAGAGGTGCAAGATGGAATTGTCCTTGGGCCCTCCCACCCACCCTTATGTTGTATAAACAGGACATGCACACTTTAACCAACCCATCATTTCAGTGACAGGGTCTGCCACACGACTGTGACTGAAATGACGGGTTGGTTTGGACCCCCACCAAAAAAGAAGCAATTAATCTCTCCTTGCACAAACTGGCTCTACAGAGGCAAGATGTCCACCTCATCATCATCCTCCGATATATCACCGTGTACATCCCCCTCCTCACAGATTATCAATTCGTCCCCACTGGAATCCACCATCTCAGCTCCCTGTGTACTTTGTGGAGGCAATTGCTGCTGGTCAATGTCTCCACGGAGGAATTGATTATAATTCATTTTAATGAACATCATCTTCTCCACATTTTCTGGATGTAACCTCGTACGCCGATTGCTGACAAGGTGAGCGGCGGCACTAAACACTCTTTCGGAGTACACACTGGAGGGAGGGCAACTTAGGTAGAATAAAGCCAGTTTGTGCAAGGGCCTCCAAATTGCCTCTTTTTCCTGCCAGTATAAGTACGGACTGTCTGACGTGCCTACTTGGATGCGGACACTCATATAATCCTCCACCATTCTTTCAATGGGGAGAGAATCATATGCAGTGACAGTAGACGTTGTCAGGTCCTTCAGTCCGGACCAGATGTCAGCATCAGCAGTCGCTCCAGACTGCCCTGCATCACCGCCAGCGGGTGGGCTCGGAATTCTGAGCCTTTTCCTCGCACCCCCAGTTGCGGGAGAATGTGAAGGAGGAGATGTTGACAGGTCGCGTTCCGCTTGACTTGACAATTTTTTCACCAGCAGTTCTTTGAACCCCAGCAGACTTGTGTCTGCCGGAAAGAGAGATCCAAGGTAGGTTTTAAATCTAGGATCGAGCACGGTGGCCAAAATGTAGTGCTCTGATTTCAACAGATTGACCACCCGTGAATCCTTGTTAAGCGAATTAAGGGCTCCATCCACAAGTCCCACATGCCTAGCGGAATCGCTCTGTGTTAGCTCCTCCTTCAATGTCTCCAGCTTCTTCTGCAAAAGCCTGATGAGGGGAATGACCTGACTCAGGCTGGCAGTGTCTGAACTGACTTCACGTGTGGCAAGTTCAAAAGGTTGCAGAACCTTGCACAACGTTGAAATCATTCTCCACTGCGCTTGAGACAGGTGCATTCCACCTCCTATATCGTGCTCAGTTGTATAGGCTTGAATGGCCTTTTGCTGCTCCTCCAGCCTCTGAAGCATATAGAGGGTTGAATTCCACCTCGTTACCACTTCTTGCTTCAGATGATGGCAGGGCAGGTTCAGGCGTTTTTGGTGTTGCTCCAGTCTTCTGTACGTGGTGCCTGTACGCCGAAAGTGTCCCGCAATTCTTCTGGCCACCGACAGCATCTCTTGCACGCCCCTCTCGTTTTTTAAATAATTCTGCACCACCAAATTCAAGGTATGTGCAAAACATGGGACGTGCTGGAATTTGCCCAGATTTAATGCACACACAATATTGCTGGCGTTGTCCGATGCCACAAATCCACAGGAGAGTCCAATTGGGGTAAGCCATTCTGCGATGATCTTCCTCAGTTGCCGTAAGAGGTTTTTAGCTGTGTGCGTATTCTGGAAAGCGGTGATACAAAGCGTAGCCTGCCTAGGAAAGAGTTGGCGTTTGCGAGATGCTGCTACTGGTGCCGCCGCTGCTGTTCTTGCGGCGGGAGTCCATACATCTACCCAGTGGGCTGTCACAGTCATATAGTCCTGAGCCTGCCCTGCTCCACTTGTCCACATGTCCGTGGTTAAGTGGACATTGGGTACAACTGCATTTTTTAGGACACTGGTGAGTCTTTTTCTGAGGTCTGTGTACATTTTCGGTATCGCCTGCCTAGAGAAATGGAACCTAGATGGTATTTGGTACCGGGGACACAGTACCTCCAACAAGTCTCTAGTTGGCTCTGCAGTAATGATGGATACCGGAACCACGTTTCTCACCGCCCAGGATGCCAAGTCCTCAGTTATCCGCTTTGCAGCAGGATGACTGCTGTGATATTTCATCTTCCTCGCAAAGGACTGTTGGACAGTCAATTGCTTGGTGGAAGTAGTAAAAGTGGTCTTACGAGTACGACTTCCCCTCTGGGATGACCATCGACTCCCAGCAGCAACAACAGCAGCGCCAGCAGCAGTAGGCGTTACACGCAAGGATGCATCGGAGGAATCCCAGGGAGGAGAGGACTCGTCAGAATTGCCAGTGACATGGCCTGCAGGACTATTGGCTTTCCTGGGGAAGGAGGAAATTGACACTGAGGGAGTTGGTGGGGTGGTTTGCGTGAGCTTGGTTACAAGAGGAAGGGATTTACTGGTCAGTGGACTGCTTCCGCTGTCGCCCAAAGTTTTTGAACTTGTCACTGACTTATGATGAATGCGCTGCAGGTGACGTATAAGGGAGGATGTTCCGAGGTGGTTAACGTCCTTACCCCTACTTATTACAGCTTGACAAAGGCAACACACGGCTTGACAAATGTTGTCCGCATTTCTGTTGAAATACTTCCACACCGAAGAGCTGATTTTTTTGGTATTTTCACCAGGCATGTCAATGGCCCTATTCCTCCCACGGACAACAGGTGTCTCCCCGGGTGCCTGACTTAAACAAACCACCTCACCATCAGAATCCTCCTGGTCAATTTCCTCCCCAGCGCCAGCAACACCCATATCCTCCTCATCCTGGTGTACTTCAACACTGACATCTTCAATCTGACTATCAGGAACTGGACTGCGGGTGCTCCTTCCAGCACTTGCAGGGGGCGTGCAAATGGTGGAAGGCGCATGCTCTTCACGTCCAGTGTTGGGAAGGTCTGGCATCGCAAACGACACAATTGGACTCTCCTTGTGGATTTGTGATTTCGAAGAACGCACAGTTCTTTGCTGTGCTTTTGCCAGCTTGAGTCTTTTCATTTTTCTAGCGAGAGGCTGAGTGCTTCCATCCTCATGTGAAGCTGAACCACTAGCCATGAACATAGGCCAGGGCCTCAGCCGTTCCTTGCCACTCCGTGTGGTAAATGGCATATTGGCAAGTTTACGCTTCTCCTCCGACAATTTTATTTTAGATTTTTGAGTCCTTTTTTTACTGATATTTGGTGTTTTGGATTTTACATGCTCTGTACTATGACATTGGGCATCGGCCTTGGCAGACGACGTTGCTGGCATTTCATCGTCTCGGCCATGACTAGTGGCAGCAGCTTCAGCACGAGGTGGAAGTCGATCTTGATCTTTCCCTATTTTTGGAACCTCAACATTTTTGTTCTCCATATTTTAATAGGCACAACTAAAAGGCACCTCAGGTAAACAATGGAGATGGATGGATACTAGTATACTTATGGATGGACGTGCGACTGCCGACACAGAGGTAGCTACAGCCGTGGACTACCGTACTGCGTCTGCTGCTAATATAGACTGGATGATAATGATATAAAAAAAAATATATATATATCACTACTGCAGCCGGACAGGTATATATTATATAATGACAGACCTGCTGGACACTGTCAGCACTGCAGACTCCTAAAGTAAGCTACTAGTATCAAGAAGATAAAAAAAAAAAAACACCACAGGTAGGTGGTATACAATTATGGATGGACGAGCGACTGCCGACACAGAGGTAGCTACAGCCGTGGACTACCGTACAGCGTCTGCTGCTAATATAGACTGGATGATAATGATATAAAAAATATATATATATCACTACTGCAGCCGGACAGGTATATATTATATAATGACGGACCTGCTGGACACTGTCAGCACTGCAGACTCCTAAAGTAAGCTACTAGTATCAAGAAGATAGAAAAAAAAAAAACACCACAGGTAGGTGGTATACAATTATGGATGGACGAGCGACTGCCGACACAGAGGTAGCTACAGCCGTGGACTACCGTACTGCGTCTGCTGCTAATATAGACTGGATGATAATGATATAAAAAATATATATATATCACTACTGCAGCCGGACAGGTATATATTATATAATGACGGACCTGCTGGACACTGTCAGCACTGCAGACTCCTAAAGTAAGCTACTAGTATCAAGAAGATAGAAAAAAAAAAAAACACCACAGGTAGGTGGTATACAATTATGGATGGACGAGCGACTGCCGACACAGAGGTAGCTACAGCCGTGGACTACCGTACTGCGTCTGCTGCTAATATAGACTGGATGATAATTATATAAAAAATATATATATATCACTACTGCAGCCGGACAGGTATATATTATATAATGACGGACCTGCTGGACACTGTCAGCAGCACTGCAGACTCCTAAAGTAAGCTACTAGTAGTACCAAGAAGATAGAAAAAAAAAAAACACCACAGGTAGGTGGTATACAATTATGGATGGACGAGCGACTGCCGACACAGAGGTAGCTACAGCCGTGGACTACCGTACTGCGTCTGCTGCTAATATAGACTGGATGATAATGATATAAAAAATATATATATATCACTACTGCAGCCGGACAGGTATATATTATATAATGACGGACCTGCTGGACACTGTCAGCAGCACTGCAGACTCCTAAAGTAAGCTACTAGTAGTATCAAGAAGATAGAAAAAAAAAAACACCACAGGTAGGTGGTATACAATTATGGATGGACGAGCGACTGCCGACACAGAGGTAGCTACAGCCGTGGACTACCGTACTGCGTCTGCTGCTAATATATACTGGATGATAATGATATAAAAAATATATATATATCACTACTGCAGCCGGACAGGTATATATTATATAATGACGGACCTGCTGGACACTGTCAGCAGCACTGCAGACTCCTAAAGTAAGCTACTAGTAGTATCAAGAAGATAGAAAAAAAAAAACACCACAGGTAGGTGGTATACAATTATGGATGGAAGAGCGACTGCCGACACAGAGGTAGCTACAGCCGTGGACTACCGTACTGCGTCTGCTGCTAATATAGACTGGATGATAATGATATAAAAAATATATATATATATCACTACTGCAGCCGGACAGGTATATATTATATAATTAATGACGGACCTGCTGGACACTGTCAGCAGAATGCGTTTATAGAATAAAAACACCACACGACGAGTGTTTAACTTTTTCAGGCAGACAATCACAATATACTGGTGGTCAGACAGTGGTCACTGGTCAGTCACACTGGCAGTGGCACTCTGGCAGCAAAAGTGTGCACTGTTAAATAATATGTACTCCTGCTACTGCTCCCCAGTCTCCCCCACAATTAAGCTGTGTGAGCACTGAGCACTCAGCACAGTCAGATATACATAGATGATGCAGCACACTGAGGCTGAGCACAGATATGGTATACTGTTACTGTGTCACTGTGTATCGTTTTTTTTCAGGCAGAGAACGGATTATATTAAATAATAATATAATAAAACTGCACTGGTGGTCACTGGTCAGTCACTAGTAAACTCTGCACTCTCTGAGTACTCCTAAGCTCCAGTAAATCAAGTGTCTCACTCTCACTCTCTCTCTTCTAATCTAAATGGAGAGGACGCCAGCCACGTCCTCTCCCTATGAATCTCAATGCACTTGTGAAAATGGCGGCGACGCGCGGCTCCTTATATAGAATCCGAGTCTCGCGATAGAATCCGAGCCTCGCGAGAATCCGACAGCGGGATGATGACGTTCGGGCGCGCTCGGGTTAGCCGAGCAAGGCGGGAAGATCCGAGTCTGCCTCGGATCCGTGTAAAAAGGCTGAAGTTCGGGGGGGTTCGGATTCCGAGGAACCGAACCCGCTCATCACTAAGCTACATATCCTGCATATTTACATGGCAGGCACAACTAGAAGCATAATGAGAACATGTAGTTTAAATATAAAGGTGCGGACAGTGCATAGCGATACCTATGCACATTTCACTTGCTTCAAGCTTCCTCAGGGCTATCATTATGAGGGGAGCATATAATACCTCATCTTTGACAATATTATAAGTAACATATCACATAGGGGTATTGGAATCTTTTAATTTACACATTGTTATTTAATAAAGTATACCATTTTAATACAAAAACATTTTTTTATGGAAAGGGAATGAGTGCTGCTATAATGAAGCTGATTCCTTCTTTTGTTGGTAAGACTAACGACTGCCACTTCTATCTCCTCTAATGTAAATGGAGCATCCAATAATTCAGCAGCTTCTAGCGATAGACGTGGCAAGGTAACGTGTGCCAAATAATCTTGTAGCTGTTCAGTAGAATAAAAACCCCAGGTAGCGTATAACAAGGAATCATAATCCCGAAAAACCTATCCCACATATACTCTAGAATAGCATTACTGATTCTGTGAGTCCTGTATATACTGAACAACATTTTTACTAGTCCTCCCTCGAGCAAAAGAGGCCAAATAACTCCCCCCCCCCCAACTCAGCTTGAAAATACTGCTCATGCCTGGAGAACAGCAGCCTACGTTTGGACTTCTCAAAATGATAATCTGTCCATTCCTTCTGTGCAACTTGCCGTAGCACTCTATCAGAATGGAGTTGAAACAAAATATAGGGAGTCTCTAGTTGTCGGCATAAAGTCTCCAGACGGGTCTCCTCTCTTCGACTAGATAATTGAAATTCAGAGATTCTTTTTAAAAAGAAACCACGCATAAAAGCTTTAAAGGCATCATACCAAACTGCAGGATCTAAATAAGAAGAGTTCGCAATTTGAAAACGCTCCCAAAATGTAACCAAGTCGGAGCCTGCTCCCAACAAATGTAACCAAAATGGATTAAGTTTCCACATTCACGCTCCCCTATTTTGTACTATATTCATAGTCCGAGAGACAGGGGAGTGGACAGAGATTCCCCTCGGTAAGTATTCTACTTCTGACACATGTGGAGATAAATCCCCCCCAAAAAATCAAAGCTATATCTATACGTGATAATGTGGGGAAGGAGGTAGAATAACATGAGTATTGATGCCCACTTGGAATACAAGATCTCCAGATATCCACCCATCCCAGTTCTTCAACCAATTGCACAAATGGAGTAGGAGAAGGAGACAAAGAGGTAGACACAATGGCCTCCCTCCACCTTTCTAAGCAATGATACATTATTAAAATCCCCTAAACATATCACAGGGGTTGCTGGAGACTGATCTATAAATTTGGTGGCTTGACAAAGAATATCTTTATTGTCCTGGGGAAGGACATATATTGCTAATATATGTACCAAACAATGATTGACATAGGCACAAAAAAAACATATTTATCAGTAGCATCTACCTCATTGGACTCTAAATGAAAATGCACAGTTTTCCTAATAAGCACCGAGACTCCTCTAGCATTACTAGAGAAGGTGAAGTTAAACATATGGCCCATCCAAGGTTTTTTAAGTGCCAAAACCTTGCTACCTACTAAATGCATCTCTGATAAGCATATTATATCTGCTTGATATTTTTTCACCTGGGCTAGGACCAAAGATCTCTTAATTTTATTATTCAAGCCGCTAACATTCAAGCCGAGAACATGGAGCCCTCCTATATCTTTTTTTTTTTTTTAAACAATTTTTTATTGAGACATCATGGATATCTCACATTACAAGACAGAAAGTGTAGAGACTATAAAAGCAGTAATGCAAAATGGTTACAACTGTGTGCTTTACAGTGAATTCACATACATCTAATAACAAAGACTTTTACATGGTGCGTAGTCAATCATTTGGTTCACTCACAGTATTATAAACAATATAGGTAGCCTTGAGGGGAGCCGCCATATTGGTCTTGTGCTGCCAATCTAGTTAGGTACCACGTGGTGTTCTTTAGGCTGTTATGAACTTGCAGCTGGGTATTAAGGGGCAATGTGGAGATATAATATTCCCAGAGATTAAAAAAACGATCTACTTGTTTACCTCTATCCACAATGGCTTCCACCCAGTCCATCCTGAATATATTGTGCAGTTTATTAAAAAATAAAGGTATCTGTGGCGGCGTGCTATTTATTAGTGATGAGCGGGTTCGGTTTATCGGAAACCTAACCCCCCGAATTTCAGCCTTTTTACACGGGTCCGAGCCGTACTCGGATTCTCCCGTGTGGCTCGGGTAAACCGAGCGCGCCCGAACGTCATCATCCCGCTGTCGGATTCTCGCGAGATTCGGATTCTATATAAGCAGCCGCGCGTCGCCGCCATTTTCACACGTGCATTGAGATTGATAGGGAGAGGACGTGGCTGGCGTCCTCTCCGTTTATATAGTTACTTAGTTGATCTGATTGCTTAGCTTTAGCTTATTGTGGGGAGGATTGGGGAGCAGCTGTTAGGAGGAGTACAGTGCAGAGTTTTGCTAGTTATTTTTTATCCGTTCTCTGCCTGAAAAAAACGCTCCATACCATATCTGTGCTCAGCCTCAGTGTGCTGCATGATATATCTGACTGTGCTGAGTGCTCACACTGCTTAATTGTGGGGGAGACTGGGGAGCAGCTATAGCAGGAGTACAGTGCACAGTTTTGCTGACAGTGACCACCAGTATACGTTTGTCTGCCTGAAAAACACTCCTGTGGTGTCTTTTTTTTTATACTATAAACGCAGTCTGCTGACAGTGTCCACCAGGTCCATTATACTGTATATAGCAGTACAGTAGGCCACTGCTGTACCTACCTCTGTGTCGTCACTCGTCGTCCATAAGTATACTATCCATCCATCTACATTGTATACCTGTGGTGTCTTTTTTTTTTATACTATAAACGCAGTCTGCTGACAGTGTCCACCAGGTCCATTATACTGTATATAGCAGTACGGTAGGCCACTGCTGTACCTACCTCTGTGTCGTCACTCGTCGTCCATAAAGTATACTATCCATCCATCTACATTGTATACCTGTGGTGTCTTTTTTTCTTTATACTATAAATGCAGTCTGCTGACAGTGTCCACCAGGTCCATTATACTGTATATAGCAGTACGGTAGGCCACTGCTGTACCTACCTCTGTGTCGTCACTCATCGTCCATAAAGTATACTATCCATCCATCTACATTGTATACCTGTGGTGTCTTTTTTTCTTTATACTATAAACGCAGTCTGCTGACGGTGTCCACCAGGTCCATTATACTGTATATAGCAGTACGGTAGGCCACTGCTGTACCTACCTCTGTGTCGTCACTCGTCGTCCATAAAGTATACTATCCATCCATCTACATTGTATACCTGTGGTGTCTTTTTTTCTTTATACTATAAATGCAGTCTGCTGACAGTGTCCACCAGGTCCATTATACTGTATATAGCAGTACGGTAGGCCACTGCTGTACCTACCTCTGTGTCGTCACTTGTCGTCCATAAAGTATACTATCCATCCATCTACATTGTATACCTGTGGTGTCTTTTTTTTTTATACTATAAACGCAGTCTGCTGACAGTGTCCACCAGGTCCATTATACTGTATATAGCAGTACGTTAGGCCACTGCTGTACCTACCTCTGTGTCGTCACTCATCATACATAAAGTATACTATCCATCCATCTACATTGTATACCTGTGGTGCCTTTTAGTTGTGCGCATTAAAATATGCAGAACAAAAATGTGGAGGTTAAAAAAATAGGGAAAGATCAAGATCCACTTCCACTTCGTGCTGAAGCTGCTGCCACTAGTCATGGCCGAGACGATGAAATGCCATCAACGTCGTCTGCCAAGGCCGATGCCCAATGTCATAGTACAGAGCATGTAAAATCCAAAACACAAAAGATCAGTAAAAAAATGACCCAAAAATCAAAATTAAAAGCGTCTGAGGAGAAGCGTAAACTTGCCAATATGCCATTTACGACACGGAGTGGCAAGGAACGGCTGAGGCCCTGGCCTATGTTCATGGCTAGTGGTTCAGCTTCACATGAGGATGGAAGCACTCATCCTCTCGCTAGAAAAAAGAAAATACTTAAGCTGGCAAAAGCACAGCAAAGAACTGTGCGTTCTTCGAAATCACAAATCCCCAAGGAGAGTCCAATTGTGTCGGTTGCAATGCCTGACCTTCCCAACACTGGACGGGAAGAGCTTGCGCCTTCCACCATTTGCACGCCCCCTGCAAGTGCTGGAAGGAGCACCCGCAGTCCAGTTCCTGATAGTCAAATTGAAGATGTCAGTGTTGAAGTACACCAGGATGAGGATATGGGTGTTGCTGGCGCTGGGGAGGAAATTGACAAGGAGGATTCTGATGGTGAGGTGGTTTGTTTAAGTCAGGCACCCGGGGAGACACCTGTTGTCCGTGGGACGAATATGGCCATTGACATGCCTGGTCAAAATACAAAAAAAATCAGCTCTTCGGTGTGGAATTATTTCAACACAAATGCGGACAACAGGTGTCAAGCCGTGTGTTGCCTTTGTCAAGCTGTAATAAGTAGGGGTAAGGACGTTAACCACCTCGGAACATCCTCCCTTATATGTCACCTGCAGCGCATTCATCATAAGTCAGTGACAAGTTCAAAAACTTTGGGCGACAGCGGAAGCAGTCCACTGACCAGTAAATCCCTTCCTCTTGTAACCAAGCTCCCGCAACCCACACCACCAACTCCCTCAGTGTCAATTTCCTCCTTACCCAGGAAAGCCAATAGTCCTGCAGGCCATGTCACTGGCAAGTCTGACGAGTCCTCTCCTGCCTGGGATTCCTCCGATGCATCCTTGAGTGTAACGCCTACTGCTGCTGGCGCTGCTGTTGTTGCTGCTGGGAGTTGATCGGCATCCCAGAGGGGAAGTCGGAAGACCACTTGTACTACTTCCAGTAAGCAATTGACTGTCCAACAGTCCTTTGCGAGGAAGATGAAATATCACAGCAGTCATCCTGCTGCAAAGCGGATAACTGAGGCCATGGCAGCCTGGGCGGTGAGAAACGTGGTTCCGGTATCCATCGTTACTTCAGAGCCAACTATAGACTTGATTGAGGTACTGTGTCCCCGGTACCAAATACCATCTAGGTTCCATTTCTCTAGGCAGGCGATACCGAAAATGTACACAGACCTCAGAAAAAGACTCACCAGTGTCCTAAAAAATGCAGTTGTACCCAATGTCCACTTAACCACGGACATGTGGACAAGTGGAGCAGGGCAGACTCTGGACTATATGACTGTGACAGCCCACTGGGTAGATGTATTGCCTCCCGCTGCAAGAACAGCAGCGGTGGCACCAGTAGCAGCATCTAGCAAACGCCAACTCGTTCCTAGGCAGGCTACGCTTTGTATCACCGCTTTCCAGAATACGCACACAGCTGAAAACCTCTTACGGCAACTGAGGAAGATCATCGCAGAATGGCTTACCCCAATTGGACTCTCCTGGGGATTTGTGGCATCGGACAACGCCAGCAATATTGTGCGTGCATTACATCTGGGCAAATTCCAGCACATCCCATGTTTTGCACATACCTTGAATTTGGTGGTGCAGAATTATTTAAAAAACGACAGGGGCGTGCAAGAGATGCTGTCGGTGGCCAGAAGAATTGCGGGCCATTTTCGGCGTACAGGCACCGCGTACAGAAGACTGGAGCACCACCAAAAACGCCTGAACCTGCCCTGCCATCATCTGAAGCAAGAGGTGGTAACGAGGTGGAATTCAACCCTCTATATGCTTCAGAGGATGGAGGAGCAGCAAAAGGCCATTCAAGCCTATACATCTGCCCACGATATAGGCAAAGGAGGTGGAATGCACCTGTCTCAAGCGCAGTGGAGAATGATTTCAACGTTGTGCAAGGTTCTGCAACCTTTTGAACTTGCCACACGTGAAGTCAGTTCAGACACTGCCAGCCTGAGTCAGGTCATTCCCCTCATCAGGCTTTTGCAGAAGAAGCTGGAGACATTGAAGGAGGAGCTAAAACAGAGTGATTCCGCTAGGCATGTGGGACTTGTGGATGGAGCCCTTCATTCGCTTAACCAGGATTCACGGGTGGTCAATCTGTTGAAATCAGAGCACTACATTTTGGCCACCGTGCTCGATCCTAGATTTAAAACCTACGTTGTATCTCTCTTTCCGGCAGACACAAGTCTGCAGAGGTTCAAAGACCTGCTGGTGAGAAAATTGTCAAGTCAAGCGGAACGTGACCCATCAACATCTCCTCCTTCACATTCTCCCGCAACTGGGGGTGCGAGGAAAAGGCTCAGAATTCCGAGCCCACCCGCTGGCGGTGATGCAGGGCAGTCTGGAGCGAGTGCTGACATCTGGTCCGGACTGAAGGACCTGCCAACGATTACTGACATGTCGTCTACTGTCACTGCATATGATTCTCTCACCATTGAAAGAATGGTGGAGGATTATATGAGTGACCGCATCCAAGTAGGCACGTCAGACAGTCCGTACGTATACTGGCAGGAAAAAGAGGCAATTTGGAGGCCCTTGCAGAAACTGGCTTTATTCTACCTAAGTTGCCCTCCCTCCAGTGTGTACTCCGAAAGAGTGTTTAGTGCCGCCGCTCACCTTGTCAGCAATCGGCGTACGAGGTTACTTCCAGAAAATGTGGAGAAGATGATGTTCATTAAAATGAATTATAATCAATTCCTCCGTGGAGACATTCACCAGCAGCAATTGCCTCCAGAAAGTACACGCGGACCTGAGATGGTGGATTCCAGTGGGGACGAATTAATAATCTGTGAGGAGGGGGATGTACACAGTGAAAGGGGTGATGAATCGGACGATGATGATGAGGTGGACATCTTGCCTCTGTAGAGCCAGTTTGTGCAAGGAGAGATTGATTGCTTCTTTTTTGGTGGGGGCCCAAACCAACCAGTCATTTCAGTCACAGTCGTGTGGCAGACCCTGTCGCTGAAATGATGGGTTCGTTAAAGTGTGCATGTCCTGTTTATACAACATAAGGGTGGGTGGCAGGGCCCAAGGACAATTCCATCTTGCACCTCTTTTTTCTTTCATTTTTCTTTGCGTCATGTGCTGTTTGGGGAGTATTTTTTTGAAGGGCCATCCTGCGTGACACTGCAGTGCCACTCCTAGATGGGCCAGGTGTTTGTGTCGGCCACTTGGGTCACTTATCTTAGTCACACAGCTACCTCATTGCGCCTCTTTTTTTCTTTGCGTCATGTGCTGTTTGGGGAGTATTTTTTTCAAGTGCCATCCTGTCTGACACTGCAGTGCCACTCCTAGATGGGCCAGGTGTTTGTGTCGGCCACTTGGGATGCTTAGCCACACAGCGACCTTGGTGCGCCTCTTTTTTTCTTTGCGTCATGTGCTGTTTGGGGAGTATTTTTTGGAAGGGCCATCCTGCGTGACACTGCAGTGCCACTCCTAGATGGGCCAGGTGTTTGTGTCGGCCACTTGGGTCGCTTATCTTAGTTACACAGCTACCTCATTGCGCCTCTTTTTTTCTTTGCGTCATGTGCTGTTTGGGGAGTATTTTTTTGAAGGGCCATCCTGCGTGACACTGCAGTGCCACTCCTAGATGGGCCAGGTGTTTGTGTCGGCCACTTGGGTCACTTATCTTAGTCACACAGCTACCTCATTGCGCCTCTTTTTTTCTTTGCGTCATGTGCTGTTTGGGGAGTATTTTTTTCAAGTGCCATCCTGTCTGACACTGCAGTGCCACTCCTAGATGGGCCAGGTGTTTGTGTCGGCCACTTGTGTCGCTTAGCTTAGTCACACAGCGACCTTGGTGCGCCTCTTTTTTTCTTTGCGTCATGTGCTGTTTGGGGAGTATTTCTCTGACGTCCTAGTGGATGTTGGGAACTCCGTAAGGACCATGGGGAATAGACGGGCTCCGCAGGAGACTGGGCACTCTAAAAGAAAGATTAGGTACTATCTGGTGTGCACTGGCTCCTCCCTCTATGCCCCTCCTCCAGACCTCAGTTAGATTTCTGTGCCCGGCCGAGCTGGATGCACACTAGTGGCTCTCCTGAGCTCCTAGAAAGAAAGTATATTTTAGGTTTTTTATTTTACAGTGAGACCTGCTGGCAACAGGCTCACTGCAATGAGGGACTAAGGGGAGAAGAAGCGAACCTACCTGCTTGCAGCTAGCTTGGGCTTCTTAGGCTACTGGACACCATTAGCTCCAGAGGGATCGACCGCAGGACCCGTCCTTGGTGTTCGTTCCCGGAGCCGCGCCGCCGTCCCCCTTACAGAGCCAGAAGCATGAAGATGGTCCGGAAAATCGGCGGCAGAAGACTTCAGTCTTCACCAAGGTAGCGCACAGCACTGCAGCTGTGCGCCATTGCTCCTCTGTACACCTCACACTCCGGTCACTGATGGGTGCAGGGCGCTGGGGGGGGGGGGGGGGGGGCGCCCTGAGCAGCAATAAAAACACCTTGGCTGGCAAAATAATCACAATATATAGCCCCAGAGGGTATATATGTGATAATTACCCCTGCCAGAATCCATAAAAAAGTGGGAGAAAAGTCCACCGAAAAAGGGGCGGAGCTATCTCCCTCAGCACACTGGCGCCATTTCTCCCTCACAGCTCCGCTGGAAGGAAGCTCCCTGGCTCTCCCCTGCAGTCTGCACTACAGAAAGGGTAAAAAAGAGAGGGGGGGGGCACTAAATTTAGGCGCAGTATAACTTATAGCAGCTATAAGGGGACATAATTCAGTTAGTCCCTGCATTATATAGCGCTCTGGTGTGTGCTGGCATACTCTCTCTCTGTCTCCCCAAAGGGCTTTTTGTGGGGTCCTGTCTCCTGTTAAGAGCATTCCCTGTGTGTGTGCAGTGTGTCGGTACGACTGTGTCGACATGTTTGATGAGGAGGCTTATGTGGAGGCAGAGCAGATGCCTATAAATGTGATGTCACCCCCTGCGGGGCAGACACCTGAGTGGATGGACTTATGGAAGGAATTACGTGCAAGTGTCGACTCCTTACATAAAAAATTTGACGACATGCCAAATGCGGGACAGCCGGCTTCTCAGCTCGTGCCTGCCCAGACGACTCAAAGGCCATCAGGGGCTCTAAAGCGCCCACTACCTCAGATGGCAGACACAGATGTCGACACGGATACTGATACCAGTGTCGACGACGAAGAGTCTAATTTAATGTCCACTAGGGCCATTCATTGCATGATTGAGGCAATGAAAGAGGTATTACACATTTCTGATATAAACCCAGGTACCTCAAAAAAGGGTATTATGTTTGGGGAGAAAAAACTACCAATAGTTTTCCCCCATCTGAAGAATTAAATGAAGTGTGTGAAGAAGCGTGGGCTTTCCCCGATAAAAAATTGGTAATTTCTAAAAAGTTACTAATGGCGTTCCCTTTCTCGCCAGAGGATAGGTCACGTTGCGAAACATCCCCTAGGGTGGATAAAGCGCTCACACGTTTGTCAAAAAAGGTGGCACTACCGTCTCCGGATACGGCCGCCCTAAAGGAGCCTGCTGATAGAAAGCAGGAGGCGATCCTGAAGTCTGTATATACACACTCAGGCATTATACTGAGACCAGCTATTGCTTCAGCATGGATGTGCAGTGCTGCTGCTGCATGGTCAGATTCCCTGTCGGAAAATATTGACACCCTAGACAGGGACACTATATTGCTAACCGTAGAGCATATAAAAGACTCAGTCTTATACATGAGAGATGCACAGAGGGAGATCTGCCGGCTGGCATTTAGAATAAGTGCATTGTCCATTTCTGCTAGGAGAGGCTTATGGACTCGGCAGTGGACAGGGGATGCAGATTCGAAAAGGCACATGGAAGTTTTGCCTTATAAGGGTGAGGAGTTATTCGGGGATGGTCTCTCAGACCTAGTTTCCACAGCAACAGCTGGGAAGTCAGCATTTTTGCCCCATGTCCCCTCACAGCCTAAGAAAGCGCCGTATTATCAGGTACAGTCCTTTCGACCCCAGAAAAACAGGCGGGGAAAAGGCGGGTCCTTTCTGTCCAGAGGCAGAGGTAGGGGAAAAAAGCTGCAACAAACAGCTGGTTCCCAGGAACAAAAGTCCTCCCCCGCTTTTTCCAAGTCCGCCGCATGACGGTGGGGCTCCACAGGCGGAGCCAGGTACGGTGGGGGGCCGCCTCAAAAATTTCAGTGATCAGTGGGCTCGCTCACAGGTGGAACCCTGGATCCTTCAAGTAGTATCTTAGGGGTACAAGCTGGAATTCGAGGCGTCTCCCCCCGCCATTTCCTCAAATCTGCCTTGCCGACAACTCCCTCGGGCAGGGAGGCTGTGCTAGAGGCAATTTACAAGCTGTATTCTCAGCAGGTGATAGTCAAGGTGCCCCTACTTCAACAAGGACGGGGTTACTATTCCACACTGTTTGTGGTACCGAAACCGGACGGTTCGGTGAGACCCATTTTAAATTTGAAATCCTTGAACACATACATAAAAAAATTCAAGTTCAAGATGGAATCGCTCAGGGCGGTTATTGCAAGCCTGGACGAGGGGGATTACATGGTATCCCTGGACATCAAGGATGCTTACCTGCATGTCCCCATTTACCATCCTCACCAGGAGTACCTCAGATTTGTGGTACAGGATTGCTATTACCAATTCCAGACACTGCCGTTTGGACTGTCCACGGCACCGAGGGTGTTTACCAAGTTAATGGCAGAAATGATGATACTCCTTCGAAAAAAGGGAGTTTTAATTATCCCGTACTTGGACGATCTCCTTATAAAGGCGAGGTCCAAGGAGCAGTTGTTGGTCGGAGTAGAACTATCTCGGGAAGTGCTAAAACAGCACGGATGGATTCTAAACATTCCAAAGTCACAGCTGGTTCCTTCCACACGCCTACTGTTCCTGGGGATGGTTCTGGACACAGAACAGAAAAAAGTGTTTCTCCCGCAGGAGAAAGCCAAGGAGCTGTCATCTCTAGTCAGAGACCTCCTGAAACCAAAACAGGTATCGGTGCATCACTGCACACGAGTCCTCGGAAAAATGGTAGCTTCATATGAAGCAATTCCATTCGGCAGGTTCCATGCAAGAACCTTTCAGTGGGACCTCTTGGACAAGTGGTCGGGATCGCATCTTCAGATGCATCGGCTGATAACCCTGTCTCCAAGGACCAGGGTGTCTCTGCTGTGGTGGCTGCAGAGTGCTCATCTTCTAGAGGGCCGCAGATTCGGCATACAGGACTGGGTCCTGGTGACCACGGATGCCAGCCTTCGAGGCTGGGGGGCAGTCACACAGGGAAGAAATTTCCAAGGACTTTGGTCAAGTCAGGAGTCGTCCCTACACATAAATATTCTGGAACTGAGGGCCATTTACAATGCCCTAAGTCAGGCAAGGCCCCTGCTTCAAAACCAGCCGGTATTGATCCAATTAGACAACATCACGGCAGTCGCCCATGTAAACCGACAGGGTGGTACGAGAAGCAGGATGGCGATGGCAGAAGCCACAAGGATTCTCCGATGGGTGGAAAATCACGTCTTAGCACTGTCAGCAGTGTTCATTCCGGGAGTGGACAACTGGGAAGCAGACTTCCTCAGCAGACACGACCTACACCCGGGAGAGTGGGGACTTCATCCAGAAGTCTTCCAACTGTTGGTAAACCGTTGGGAAAGGCCACAGGTAGACATGATGGTGTCCCGCCTCAACAAAAAGCTAAAGAGATATTACGCCAGGTCAAGGGACCCTCAGGCGATAGCTGTGGACGCTCTTATGTGTTCCCTCCTCTGCCTCTCATACCAAAGGTACTGAGAATATTAAGAAGGCGAGGAGTAAGAACGATACTCGTGGTTCCGGATTGCCCAAGAAGAGCTTGGTACCCAGAACTTCAAGAAATGATATCAGAGGACCCATGGCCTCTACCGCTCAGACAGGATCTGCTACAGCAGGGGCCCTGTCTGTTCCAAGACTTACCGCGGCTGCGTTTGACGGCATGGCGGTTGAATTCCGGATCCTAAAGGAAAAGGGCATTCCGGAGGAAGTCATTCCTACGCTGATAAAAGCCAGGAAAGAAGTAACCGCAAACCATTATCACCGTATTTGGCGAAAATATGTTGCGTGGTGTGAGGCCAGGAAGGCCCCTACAGAGGAATTTCAGCTGGGTCGTTTTCTGCACTTCCTACAGTCGGGAGTGACTATGGGCCTAAAATTGGGTTCCATTAAGGTCCAGATTTCGGCTCTGTCGATTTTCTTCCAGAAAGAACTGGCTTCACTGCCTGAAGTTCAGACATTTGTAAAGGGAGTGCTACATGTTCAGCCCCCTTTTGTGCCTCCTGTGGCACCTTGGGATCTCAACGTGGTGTTGAGTTTCCTGATATCACATTGGTTTGAGCCACTTAAAACTGTGGATTTGAAATATCTCACGTGGAAAGTGGTCATGTTATTGGCCTTGGCTTCGGCCAGGCGTGTGTCAGAATTGGCGGCTTTGTCATGTAAAAGCCCTTATCTGATTTTCCATATGGAAAGGGCAGAATTGAGGACTCGTCCCCAGTTTCTCCCTAAGGTGGTATCAGCTTTTCACTTGAACCAACCTATTGTAGTGCCTGCGGCTACTAGGGACTTGGAAGATTCCAAGTTACTGGACGTAGTCAGGACCTTGAAAATTTATGTTTCCAGGACGGCTGGAGTCAGGAAAACTGACTTGCTTTTTATCCTGTATGCACCCAACAAACTAGGTGCTCCTGCTTCTAAGCAGACTATTGCTCACTGGATTTGTAGCACAATTCAGCTGGCGCATTCTGCGACTGGATTGCCGCATCCTAAATCAGTAAAAGCCCATTCCACGAGGAAAGTGGGCTCATCTTGGGCGGCTGCCCGAAGGGTCTCGGCTTTACATCTTTGCCGAGCTGCAACTTGGTCAGGGGCAAACACGTTTGCTAAATTCTACAAATTTGATACCCTGGCTGAGGAGGACCTTGAGTTCTCTCATTCGGTGCTGCAGAGTCATCCGCACTCTCCCGCCCGTTTGGGAGCTTTGGTATAATCCCCATGGTCCTTACGAAGTTCCCAGCATCCACTAGGACGTCAGAGAAAATAAGATTTTACTCACCGGTAAATCTATTTCTCGTAGTCCGTAGTGGATGCTGGGCGCCCATCCCAAGTGCGGATTGTCTGCAATACTTGTATATAGTTATTGCCTAACTAAAGGGTTATTGTTGAGCCATCTGTTGAGAGGCTCAGTTATATTTCATACTGTTAACTGGGTATAGTATCACGAGTTATACGGTGTGATTGGTGTGGCTGGTATGAGTCTTACCCGGGATTCAAAATCCTTCCTTATTGTGTCAGCTCTTCCGGGCACAGTATCCTAACTGAGGTCTGGAGGAGGGGCATAGAGGGAGGAGCCAGTGCACACCAGATAGTACCTAGTTTTCTTTTAGAGTGCCCAGTCTCCTGCGGAGCCCGTCTATTCCCCATGGTCCTTACGGAGTTCCCAGCATCCACTACGGACTACGAGAAATAGATTTACCGGTGAGTAAAATCTTATTTTTTTTCAAGTGCCATCCTGTCTGACACTGCAGTGCCACTCCTAGATGGGCCAGGTGTTTGTGTCGGCCACTTGGGTCGCTTAGCTTAGTCACACAGCTACCTTGGTGCAAATTTTAGGAATAAAAATAATATTGTGAGGTGTGAGGTGTTCAGAATAGACTGAAAATGAGTGGAAATTATGGTTATTGAGGTTAATAATACTATGGGATCAAAATGACCCCCAAATTCTATGATTTAAGCTGTTTTTTAGGGTTTTTTGAAAAAAACACCCGAATCCAAAACAAAAATTTCGGTGAGGTTTTGCCAAAACGCGTTCGAACCCAAAACACGGCCGCGGAACCGAACCCAAAACCAAAACACAAAACCCGAAAAATTTCCGGTGCACATCACTACTATTTATCCATCCCTGTAGTATCGTCTTTTTCCCCGCCGCACTGAGGGCTATCAGTAGTTTTTTACATTCCGATGGCATTCGGAGAGTGGGATCAATGATACCCAAAACTGCCCATTCGGGGGTAAATGGCACATAAGTTATTAACTTAGCCTCCGCATATCTCCTAATAAGATGCCAGAAATACTGCACAATCGGACATGCCCATAAACAATGATAAGTATCTGCCTCACTCTGGTGGCATTTTGGGCAAGAATGTATTTCCAACGTTCCCATATGGAAACGTCATAGCGGGGATAGATAAGTGTTATGATACACATTAAGAAATAATTCAGTATACATACTTGCTGGCAAGACCTTTCGGGAATAAGATAATGCTTTTTCCATCACGGGTATAGTCAGTCCGGGAAAGTGAGCCAACCATTTGGACATGCCATCTGCCACAGTAGCATGATCTAATATTGTCATCAAAAAAGTATAGTGTAGGGATATGGCCTTGTGACTTGGTACAGGGTGTAATAAGAGGCTATCTAGAGAGTTAGTCCAGTCCCCATCCGCAAAATGTGTAAGGACATGTCTGACATAAAATTGTGTTTGCAAAAATGGAAGGGGAGACAAAGCGACCACAACATATCTCGTTGAAACCTCCGAAAAGGTAAGCAGATGGTGGTCTTACACAGATACCAATGAGCGAATCGATACTATACCAGCCTCCCTCCACACTGCGAAGGGGTAGGCAGCCATGCCGTCCAAAAAATCCGGGTTTTTAATTAGGGGCAGGTGTAAGGAGTGATATTGATTCAATTTCGCATTGTGGCGCAGTATGTGCCACATTTTCCTAGTAGACCACAAGAGTAGGTTTGACTTATTATGGTCTGGTATTTCCCAATCATGTTGGTGGAGAAAACATGTCAAATCTATATCCGCTAGAAAGTTTTGTTCTAGGGAGGTATTCGTATATATAGAGCTGTTTTGCAGCCAATCTCTTAAGTGTCTCAGAAGTGCGGCTTGGTTATAAACTACCACATCTGTAAAGTTGATACCTCCATTGGACTTAGGTTGGATAAGTTTACGCAAAGCGATACGTGCCCAGCCCCCCTTCCATATAAAAATTCTGATAAGTTTGTTAATCATTTGTGCATCTAGTTTAGTCAGCAGTATGGGAAGCGTTTCCAGTGGGTATAATATGCGTGGTATAGCCACCATTTTTAGCAGGTTAGCCCTACCTAAATATGACAATGGAAGACGTTCCCATCTCTTAATATCATCAGTTAGAGTGCGTATGGCCTTGCTTATGTTGAGTTTGTATAGTTCAGACATATACCGTGGCACCATAATACCCAGATATGTAATATACGTTGATACCCAGTGCAAAGGAAAATGTGAGGTCCAACGCGGACATGTCACATTACCATACAACAATAGCGCTTTAGATTTGTCCATATTAATACTGAGACCTGAAATGTGGCCAAATAATTGGATTTTTTCTAGGATCAAAGTAAGGGAGTGCTCGGGGTCAGATATATAAAGAAGGATATCATCAGTAAAGGCTGACAGTTTAATTTCCTGTCCACCCACTTTCATACCCCGAAAAACCGACCAATCCTGTAATGTCCTAAGCAGTGGGTCAAGGGCCAGATTAAATAGCAGCGGCGATAGAGGGCATCCTTGACGGCTGCCCCTTTCTAAAAAGAACCGTTGGCCCCTGATCCCATTTATCAACAGAGAGGCAGAGGGTTTGTTGTAGATATAGCGTACATAGTTAATAAAGTGCGCGTCGAAGCCTCTTCTCTTTAACACAGCAAACAAATGTGCCCACAAGACCATATCGAAAGCCTTATTGGCATCGAGGCTAAGAAGCATATTCGAGTCTGTACATGGAGATTGGGATGCTGCCACCGCCGCCAGTGCCATGCGGATTGCCTTAACCGCATGTCTGCCAGTCACAAAACCCATTTGTGTTGTGGTAAGGATATCAGGGAGAATGGATTGAAGCCGTAGCGCCATTATTTTAGCCAATAATTTATAGTCAACATTTAGTAGACTAATTGGTCTGTAGGAGGAAAGGAAATTGGTGTCCCTACCGGGTTTAGGGAGAAGTGTAATAAACGCTTCATTAAAGAGTGGAAATGGAGAACTCCTTTCATGTATGGCACGAAACAATTCTAATAAAGCAGTAACAATATGGGCTTGTAACAAGCGACAGTAATCTCCCGACAGGCCATCTGGACCCGGAGATTTACCATGGGGCAAATTGGAGATAGCAGTGCTAATTTCCTCCGCCGTTATATTACCCACAAGCAGAGGCGTCACTAGGGTTGGTGTCACCCGGTATGGTAACTCATGGTGTCACCCCCATGGACCTCCTTCTGTATCACACCACACAGAACCCTTAGTAATGTTTTTGTACTAGTTTTACTTGTAAATCATAATTCCCGTGTATATATTCCGTGCTCTAACTGGCGCAACATTTATAACGTGCTCTACCTGGCGCAATGTGTATAACGTGCTCTACCTGGCGCAACATTTATAACGTGCTCTACCTGGCGCAATGTGTATAACGTGCTCTACCTGGCGCATTGTGTATAACGTGCTCTACCTGGCGCATTGTGTATAACGTGCTCTACCTGGCGCATTGTGTATAACGTGCTCTATCTGGCGCAATGTGTATAACGTGCTCTACCTGGTGCAATGTGTATAACATGCTCTACTTGGCTCAATGTGTTTAATGGGCTCTACCTGGCGCATTGTGTATAACGTGCTCTATCTGGCGCAATGTGTATAACGTGCTCTACCTGGTGCAATGTGTATAACATGCTCTACTTGGCTCAATGTGTTTAATGTGCTCTACCTGGCGCATTGTGTATAACGTGCTCTATCTGGCGCAATGTGTATAACGTGCTCTACCTGGTGCAATGTGTATAACATGCTCTACTTGGCTCAATGTGTATAATGTGCTCTACCTGGTGCATTGTGTATAACATGCTCTACCTGCTGCATTGTATATAATGTGCTCTATCTGGCGCAGTGTGTATAACGTGATCTACCTGTCGCATGTGTAAAAAATAATAATGTGTAATATTATATATATATATATATATATATATATATACATACACACACTTTAAAAAAAATAATAATACTGGATTATATTGAAATTAACCATTTGTTTGTACAAACAAATGGTACTAATTTCAATAAAATCCATGTTTACTTCAGGAAAAAAAATTAATTAATTGACTATATAATATTTTTTTTTACTGTAAATACTAACTTATTATTGAAGTTTCCACAAACGAATTGCAGCCAGCCAAGGAGTGACAGCAGGAGGTTGAGAATGAGCCTGAGGTGCGCAACCAACTTCAAGGCAGTCCCTACGACCCTAGGCTCCCTGTAGTAAATGCAGCACTGAGATGAGCAGCACTAACCTCCTCCCACTTCTCCCTCCCAGCAGTGCAAGCGGGCGAGCGGCGGCGTGATGACGTCACGGGACTTGCATGATGAAGACGTGATCGTGTGTATGGACCCGGCCACGGCGGAGTCTCCCAGCCGGGAGGAAGGTATGCAATCATAATTGTGCTGTAGTGGAGTCTTCTTGTTGCAGGCGGGGATGTAGGATTTTGAGTTGATGGGGGCGCGATCGTAACTGTTGTGCTTGGTGCCAGACGGCAAACAGAGCACTACAGTTACGATCGTACCCCCGTCGACTCAAAATCCTACACCCCCGCCTGCAACAAGAGGACTCCACTACGGCACAGTTTTAATCGCATACCATCCACCCCCTCCCGGCTCGAAGACTCCGCAGCGGCACAGTTACAATTGCTCCCCCAATGCCTCCCCCGCCCCGCTGACTGAAAGTCACACACCCCGCCTGGAAGACTCCGCCGGGTCCGTGCTGTGTGACAGTGTCATGAAGCAGGGGATGCAGCAGGTGTGAGTGTGCAGCTTAATTTGGTGTCACCCCATTGAAGGGTGACACCCGGGTGCGGGCCGCACCCCCCGCACCCGCCTCATGACGCCACTGCCCACAAGGGCTTCTTTCTGGTCCCGAGTCAAGGGGGGCAGTACCTCATCTGTGAGCAGTTGTGTTTGTATGTCAGTATCTATTTGTGCCAAACTAAACAAGGACTGAAAATAGATTTGAAATTGTGCCACTATTTCTGGAGATTTGGTGATAATACGATCTGACATGGGGTGGTGTATAGCAGTTATAGTATGTTGTTTTTTGGGGGGTCGGGAAATGACCGCCAGTAATCTATCAGCCTTATTGCCCCATCTGTAAAATTTATTTTTGGTAAAGTCTAAGGAGTGTTTCGCCTGGGTCGCTAAATAAGTTTCAAGCAGGCGTCTGGCCTGTTTGTACTCAGTGAGAGTGGCATCCGTTGGTGTAGAAGTAAAAGTTTGGAAAGCCATAGACATAGCTGCTTTTAACGCATTGTATTCCAGTTTGGATTCCCTTTTTTTCCGGGTGACATAGCTAATAATGTGACCCCTCATCACTGCCTTAGGGAGCAGCGATACAAGTACCAAGCCATGGAGCTTTTAATACATTTTCTCCGCCCGTCAGCCAGTGCGTTTCCTGTAAGAAAATCACATCCGGGTGAGAGCGTTTAAAGTGCGTGGCCACACGGCGTCATTTGACTGGGGAGTTAAGGCCTCCAATATTCCAGGAAAGAAAATGTATACGTTTTGGGCGGGTAATACCTCAGACGAAGAAGAAACTACCGATGGCATGGCTACCCAATCCCCACAGGGCAGTGAAATACCTGACAAATAATCAGTAAAATCAGGTGTACAGTGGCGGCTCCCCTCCTAACCCAAGATCCCCATTGTAGCATAGATTTCAACAGCATAAATACCAGTGTAACATGAAATGCAGTGCACAGTCGTAGTATTCGAGATATCAATAGTGAACCATAATGACTCATAACTCTATTTTCTAATATTTTCCTAACAACCAAAACCATGGTGGGCACCAACTAGGCCTAGTGGTGCGCATATTGAACACTAACAAAAGTAATTACAGAATTATTAAGAAGGGATACTTATAGGTAATTACAATAACAACAAGAACAAGAAATATAAGGTAGGTTAACACATATCCGCCCGAGGCGGGAGTACCCGAACTGCTCAACCCATTGTGCTCCACCGACTGATACCCTAATGGGTGATCTTGATGGGGATCTGTGAGTTAGAAAATGAGACCTCGCCACCACTGGGTCTGTATAAAACATCTGATTTCCATTTTCTGAGACCCGCAGTTTGGCTGGGTACAGCAGGGCACATCGGATATTTTTATTATGTAAGTAGGAACAAACATCAGAGAATTCTTTTCTCTTCTGAGCCACGGCTGCCGAAAAGTCTTGAAATATCAAGACCTTGTGGCCCTTGACTAACAATTCCCTAGTTTTACGGTATGCAGCGAGAATTTGTTCCATAGCCCTGTAATCTAAATAGCGGGCAATGACATGTCGGGAACGCTTCCGCGCTCCGTCCTGCATCGCTCCCAACCTATGGGCTCATTCGATGTGTGGGACTTCAATATCATCTATAATTCCCAACGAGGTGGGGAGGTCCACGCTAAGATAGGAGGAAAGGGCTTGGCCCGTCAAGGACTCTGGTATACCTATAAACCTAAGGTTATTTCTACAAGATATATTTTCCAGGTCGTCGACTTTATCCTGCAGTTGTTGTATATATTTACCCTGGGGTGATATCCCCTCTTGACAGGATTGAACCAGGTCCTCAGTATCACTCATTCTCGTTTCCAACGTGGAAATACGCGTTGCATGTGAATCTATGCGAGCCAAACCCGTATCTAAGTGGGCCTGTAGGTCGACAAATCTTTTGTCAAGCAAGGGCATAAGAAAAGCTGAAATTTCTTTAGCTGTCAAGGGGGAGGTTTTATCACTAGATAAGCTAGATGATTCCATCCCAGGACCAGCTGGGGAGGGCGGACCTGATTTAGGGGGAGCATCCTTCCCCTTCCCCGCTTTATAAGAGGTATTTGATTGTTTTGGAGGCATGGTTTTGTCGAGGTATTTGTCCATACCCTAGGGAATGAGGTGTAAAACAATCAGTGTCTCTTAAAGACACTGATCCAACAGTTACAGGCAGCGATATTAAAACAGAAGGAAATATATGTGAGGCTCGGGCGAAAGTGTGAAACCAGACCAAGGTATTTAGAACATATTTCACTACAACAGCATTCTCACTAGGAGAAAAAGAAAACTGCAGCTATTCACAATGGCCTATAACCTTTGAAAGAACACACGGGGATGACTCCGGCAATGAGCCACGGCAAACCCCGGCGGGGGTGAAAACATATCAGAAAACAATTTGAAATGTCAAACAATACAGAGTAAAATTGGCAAATGAAAATAACAAATGTTACATATAATTCTCAGGGGGAGAAGAATAGAAGAAAAATATATCACATAGAATCCGTAGTATAAGAAAAATAAACGTCACATAGAATTCTCAGCAAGAGAAGAATAAAGGTATATCACGTAGAATCCTTGGTGTGAGAAAAATAACAAACGTCACATAGAATTCTCCGCAGGAGAAAAACAAAAAATATTACATTCAGTAGTGTGAGAAAAATAACAAACAGCACAGATAGGCTTCAATGGTAACCAGCAGAGAGGAGGATGTGATTAGGACATATAACAATATGACACAGACAGCAATTGAACTCGGTAATCAGGCAAATGGAACATAAAGTCCTCTTCTGAGAGTGGGGTGTCCCGGTGCAGCACCAGCCGGTGCCACGTGGTGCCTGTTAATGTGGTATGCCCCCCAACAGGGGTAGGTAGGGGGTAGCGGTTATAGGTTGCAACACAGTTAATGAAGAGTGTTATTACAACCCTAATATAATATAATGGGGAGGTGGGGCCCTATAAAGGTCCAATGAAGAGGCCAGTCTGTCCCGTGTGTGTATAAAAGGCTCCCAAACACACTATCGGTGCACAGAAGAAGTGCAGGGAGGGGGGAGAAATAAGAGGAGTAAGTAAGGGTAACTTCGGTTGGGGAAGGAAGAAATAAACTGCCAGGGGGGAAAAGGTTCACACATGAGGGGGGATGGTACCAAGTATAGGGTAATGCAAAAGAGGAGAGGGGTGAATGTTAGTAAAAGGTGGCGGGGAGGACAAACAGTGTTAGTACCTGTTCTGCCTGTAGGGCCATGCACGTGGATAAAGGCAGCGGGTATCAAGGTACCCCCAAGATCACCAGCCAGCAGATGGTTCGGAATATTGCAGCCCCGGGCTCCCCTGGATGTTTGCAGTAGGAACAGATGCACGGCTGTGCCAGCCTCAACGATAATCCTTAGCAGCATGGATAGGGATGGGACACTGTGATTCTTGTAGATCCAGGATGGGACGGACCCACAGCTGCTCTGCAGACTCACAATCCCGCTAGCTCCAGCGTCCACTCACAAAGGCATAGGTAGGGGCATAAAACAGCAGCTACAGTGGGCTCGGTATTCTCCGTAAGGAAAGTGCTAGCAGCAGGAATGAGCACACAGCCGCTGCAATCTCTGCAGGTACCCCCGGCAGCACAGATTCAGGTGGGTTACGGAGGTCTCAGCTGGCTCAGCTGTCCCAGCGAGGCACCCGTGGAGCGGAGGTCCCGGTACACGACAGAGAGAGAGCCCGCGCCGCGCTCCAGCCCCTGGTGGAGAGAGGTGGTAGGGTTCAGGGGGACCTACCCGCCCGGTAGGCAGCAGCTCCGTAGAGGTCAGTTCACCCAGCCGCGGTGTCTCAGTGAAGGGATATTCTGTCCGGCAGTCCAAGTCACCAGAGCACAGCCCCGGGAACCCACAGGCCACGATTCGGGCACTCACGGCGGGGACGTCACCTCTCGAGTCACTTAGAGGGGCGCCCCATGTTTTAGTCACCCAGAAAGAGTGGGTCAGCAGTACAAGGGACCAGAGGAGATGAAGGGGGGGAGTGATTGGCGCTCCGTTGCTTCAGGCGCGTTTCCCCTGAGATTTGCGCCAAAAGCAGGCAGCCATCCACGCCATTAGAATAAAACGGCTCGACTTCGGTGGAAAATAGGTCCACAGGGGTGAGCAGGGTATCAAACTGTTCCCCTACACACGGGGAACACACTCCCATGAAGCATGTATCCCTATGGAGGTATGAAAAGGAGGATTGGTGTAGATTCATCAAGCCCCTGTGCAGACAGAGATTAAAAAGCGGCCATGCTGGATGCCCCACCCACCGGAAGTTCTGGAGCCCTCCGATATCATCAGCCAGACAAAAACCAGGAAAAAAAAGTTGAGCGTAGCTTCATTGCACAGTAGAACACATATAACACAATTGTACTGTCTAGGGGTTTAAAATACACCGGTATAGATCTCCCAGCACACGGCATCACTTCACTTCCCAGAAACCATATCACATTTGTGAAAAATACACACATTAAGATACAATGATGGCATAGAAAAGAAAAACAACAACCCATCCCCACCCTGTATAACCTTGAGAACCTAAGGCAGTGATGGCTAACCTTGACACTCCAGCTGTTGTTGAACTACATATCCCAGCATGCCCTGCTACAGTTTTGTTATTTGGCCATGCTAAAACTGATGCAGGGCATGCTGGGATGTGTAGTTCAACAACAGCTGGAGTGTCAAGATTAGCCATCACTGACCTAAGGCATACCTGAAACCCATCCCTATACAGACTAACAATAACCCTAACTAGGTAACAAATCTATTTAAGAACAACTCTAGGGGGATAAGGAAAAATCCCTACACTATAATCAGCAGAAAACTCCCTAGATAAGACGGGTGTAGTACGGTATGCCGGCGCTCGGGCTCCCGGTGACCAGCATACCGGCGCCGGGAGCCCGACCGCTGGCATACCGACAGCGTGGCGAGCGCAAAGGAGCCCCTTTGCGGGCTCGCTGCGCTCGCCACACTGCGGGCACGATGGCGCGCTACACGTGCCACACTATTTTATTCTCCCTCCAGGGGGGTCGTGGACCCCCACGAGGGAGAATAGCTGTCGGTATGCCGGGTGTCGGGATTCCGGCGCCGGTATACTGTGCGCCGGGAACCCGACATTCGGCATACTGAAGACCACCCGATAAGACTACAGGAGAATAATTCCACGGCAGAGTACTACAGCATACGTTGTGGGTACATACATTATTTCCTGCACAGAACACTCATAATTATTTAAATTCATAGTGCCATATATATTTCTGAGACCTAGATAACATACAACCCTCTCTCAATGAAGGGGGAAAAAAAAGGGCTGTATATAAACTATTCACTCAGCAAGAAAGCACACGATTGTCTCTCCAAACAGTCCTCAGCATCCTTCGGAGTGGTAAAGGATTGGGTAGTAACATTAAATACCACTCACAGCCTTGGAAATAGCATTGAGTACTGTATATTCCGGTCTCATAACTTTCGCTTGACTTGAATATATAGGGGTATATTTACTAAGGTCCCGATTTTGACCGAGATGCCGTTTTTTCTTCAAAGTGTCATCTCGGTAATTTACTAAGCAAAAATCACGGCAGTGATGAGTGCATTCGTATTTTTTGGGAAGTTCAAGTTTAAAAATACGAATGAATACACCATCGGTCAAAACGCGGCTGTTTAGATATGAATCTCGGTCATTTACTAACCATTCGTATTTGTAATGTCTACCGTGAAAATGCATTTGCGGCCGTGAAAAAATACATTTTGTAAAAAAGTCTGCTTTTGAGAAGCGTGTTTACATGTGTAGTCAATTCTCCATTACTCACACCTGAATGTTTGGCCCTATAAAAGGGTCCCAGGCACATTTTGAATATCTCTCACTCTGAAATGGCTGCTGTGGTGTGTGCAACAGATTTTTTGTTTGCTGGGGGATACCTGAGAGTGCTCCATGACTCTTCAAGAAATCTGGGCCAGGTAAGTGTACATGGTCAGCAGGTTGAACAGGTTCCGCGGAGGCTGCGCCAGCCACGTTTGTTTATGGGACGTTTAAACTTAAACGCATTGTCTGATGATAGGGTCATACAGATGTTTCCCCTAAAAACATCCAACATTTCCCGTCTGTATGACCTTGTCAAACTGGGACTATATCCTGAGACAGCACGCTCACGCTCTGTCTCAGGCTTGCACAAACTCCTGGCTGTGTTGCACTTTATGGCTACTGGCAGCTTCCAGGCTGTGACAGGCGACGTCATTGGTATTTCCCAGCCAACCTTTTCTAAATTTTTGAAACAGGTGAGTTGAAAAATACATACACGTCTATGTCTAAGTGTTGCGTCTGGTAGGTCTTAGAACACAGTATTGTTTGTTCTTTATACTGTTGTGTAATTTTGTATTTTATTTTTGTATTAAAACATTGACACTTATTACCCCATTAAACCATACACACATAGCGTGTTTTACAATGTTTGACACGGACACAGGATTTTTGGTGAAGACAATATTTAAATTTTTATTGTGTTACACAAATGTCATGTCAGATTCATTTTTTTTTCTTTTGTGTGCTGGGTGCCGAGGTTTGAGCAGGGTCGCTGGCCCCTGTTCTGGATGATCGTCGAACAGGGGAGGTAACTGGGGTCTGGCTAGGGGTAGTCGTTCCTGAGCTGGAGCTGAGATGTTGTGCTGACATCAGAGTGATGCTTTGGCTCAAATTATGGATACTGGCATTCAGTTGATTATTACTGGCAGTATGGCTGGCCACAATCCTAGACAAAGTCTCATTTACTACCTGATTGTGTTGGATCACTTGTATCAGGGCTTGTTGATGCCGCTGTTGCTCATCGATGATGCGCGTCAAATTTGCCAGCATTTGCGTGTTGTCCGCCCTGATTTGTTCCATCGATGTCGCAATTCTGCCTACCTGAACAATCAGTCTGCCCGAGTTCCGACTAATGCGCGGAAGATGATGGGGCAGACTGGCAAGGTGTTGTGTGTGTGTGTTCAGGCAGGCAGTGTTTTTGGCCTGTTGTGTTGCCCAACTGGACCAAAAGTCAGCGGACATTTGTTGCTGGGGTGGAGTTGGTATCAATTGTGGACTTAAGGAGGCTTGGGGCATATCCTGCGGCTGGGTTGGCTGGGTAGGATCAACGGGCGTAAGTTGCAGTGTATAGGTTGGCTGTTGGTCTGGTTCCTGCCTGTCATCGTCTCCCATGAAGGTTGGTTCTGTATGGGGTGGCCAACAGGCACTGTTTAGTTATAATTAAATATCTTTGCTTGTCCTAAACATTCCATACTTATTTTTTAAAATTTTAATTTAAAATTTGATGTGTTTTTTTTTAAAACTAGGAATCTTTCCTTTACAAACACATATGTGCCATAACAGGCGTGCGCAGAGACTGACTGGCGGGTTCCGCACCGAACTTCCCCCCCTCCACAGCATTATAGTGTTCTCTCACCTCCCCTGTCCTGGATATAGACTTCACACCTGGACGGACCAGAGGAGCGCATCAGGTAAGCAGTCTACATCCCGGACAGGGGAGGTGTGAGAAGACTATAATGCTGTGGAAAGGGGGGGTGGGTTAAGTCCGGTGAGAAACCCGCTATTCATTTTCTGTGCACGTCTGTGGGCTCAATATAGTAAGGTGGGTGTTCTATTTAAAATGTGATGTGGCCCATAGCAACCAATAAGACTTTAATTCACATTTATTTGGCACCTTCAAGAAGACAATACCTGGAATCTGATTGGTTGCTACGGGAAACATGCCATCTCACATTGAGCTCACATCATAGTAAATGTACTGTGTCGATATGTTTGAATGTATTTCTTTTAAGTTTTAACTCACCAGACAGCTGAGGTGATCGTGGCTCATCACTTTGGGGACTAGCCAAAATTGCCTGTGGTGGCTGGGGCAAGACTGCCGAGATACGCCGCCTGGGTGGTGAAGAAGGAGGCGCAGATTCCGACTCCACACGCCGCGTCTTAGTGGGCCTCCTAGTTAAAGTCACAGAGCCCTGTGATGGCCGCCTTAGAGGAGGGCGGCTTGCAGAAGAAGAACCTAGGTGAAAATAGCAACATTAATATTTTGTGGTTCTATGTGTTTGCAGAATATGTGACTACACTGATTTCTTACCTGCATTCCCTGCAGCTTCATCAGTTGGCTGTGGCCTGTCTGTGGCGCATCTCTGGCGTACTGTTGAAAAATTGCAAAAAACATTATGACCATACTTTTAAAACTCATTGTTATCTTAAAAACATTATTGTAATGTAAACATCTCGCACCTAATGTTAAGTTAACTATTTTATGTTTAAGCTATTCTGGATTAATTAATTGGGTGTGTATTCTTAAATTAAGATGATGTTGCACTAAATAATCCAGAAACATAGCTTAATTCGACACAATATATTGCAGATAATTTTAATATAAAATTTCTCACAAACAACATAAAAACCATAATAAAAAATGCAACAATTTATTTAAAAAGTTTGTAAAAAAAAAGGCCATTTGAAAAAACAGTTAGGGACAAGCAAAATCTATGATTATGTATTATAACTACACATACCAGCATGCACTGCCACAGATTTCACATTCACTAATAGCAAAACTCTGGCAATGCATGATGGGCCTTGTAGTTTTGAAACACATTTACAGCTACAGGTTGCACAGGCCTGCACGACATTACCAACACAATGTTTGCATATTTACAAACACAGTAACAATTAGCAGCATTATCATTTTAAAAATAACAAGAGCCAAAAAAAATTAATATACAACTCACCATCCTGCCTTGGACGGTCCGAATCCCGGACATGAGTCGCTGACACCACTTCTGCAGGAATAAGTGACCGCACAGGCTCCTCCCAATCACGAAAAGTGGCACGGAAAGGGTGTCCACCCCCGGTTTGGCGGGCTGATTTGGCCTCCTTGGCCATCTTGGCCTTGACACGGCGCTTGATGTCATAAAACCTTTTTCTACACGTGTCCTCAGTCCGCCTCACCACACCCTCACTATTGACTGCAGCAATAACTTTTCCCCACAGGACCGACTTCCTACGTGAGGACACCTTGGCAGCATCCTGCCCAAACAATTGACGATGATGCCTCATCAGCTCCCGCACCAAAGCCATGTTTTCAGCATAGCTGAACTTCACATTGCGCCCAGTCTTGGTAGTGGTGCGTGGCTGCGGAGCCACAGCTCCATCACTATCACTGGAGAACGCTACAACAGGCACCCCCTCCTCCTCCTCCTCCTCACTAACCTCCTCCCTCTCACTAACCTCCTCCACCTCACTCACCTCCTCCCTCTCACTAACCTCCTCCACCTCACTAACCTCCTCCACCTCACTCACCTCCTCCCTCTCACTAACCTCCTCCACCACACTGACCTCTGACTGAGACATAATCCCCACAAACTACACAAAACACTGAGAAAAAAAAAACAGAAAACACACTCCGCCACTACCACTACACACCACACACACAACACACACACACTCACTCACAAACAATGACAATAGACTTGAAAAAAAAACAATGACAAAAAAGTAGACAAACTTCGAAAAAACTACACAACAAGTATGACAAGACTACTTACACACACAGTACAGCACTCAACAATCGCAAAACTCCGCTCCAAATCCAACAAAAACTCCTCCAAACTCACCAACTCCTAATACACCTTCCTCTCTCCTCTCCTCTAGCTAAACCCACGAGGTGCGGACGGTTTGGGGCGTTTTTATAGTAATGTGCACAGACACTCCTCCATCACGAATACAACCAATCACGGACGAATGACAAAAACGAAAGTTAGTAAAAAACGCGGCCGGAAACGGAAAAACACTGCCGTAACAGACATGTGACGCAATCGTAAAAAAAAACTAAGAACACGGCCGCAAAACAACAAAATCGGCCGCATTACACATCAAAAAAACACGAATGACATCGACATCGGACAACACTAAAAATACAATTACGACAGCTTAGTAAATTAGTCGTAATCAATTCAAAAAGTTGCAGTTTTACACTTTCGATGTCATTCGTGATGATTCTCTCTCCAAATCGGTAACAATACGAATCTTAGTAAATTTACCCCACTGTGAACAATTTTTTGCACTTTCAAAGCAAAGTCAGGGAAAAAGGAAATGGAATTATTATCAAATTGTAAAAGGCCTCACGTCCGAGCCACCTGGAGAACTGCATCCCGATCCTTATAATGTAAAAAGGGTACAATGAGAGTTCTAGTGGGCGCACCCGGTGGAGGAGGGCGAGATGGAAGCCTATGCACCCGTTCCACAACAAATTGAGGAGTAAATGCATCCCGAGCAAATAACTTACCCAGTCAGTTTTCAAGGAAAGTCTCTGGTGCCGCACCTTTAGCTTTTTCTGGGAGCCCGACGAATCTAACATTATTACGTCTAAGACCCCCTCCATATCTGATATTTTCGCCTGCATAGATTCCATCTGAGATGATAAATGCCCTACTTTACTCTTCATAGGAGACACAGTATCCTTGAGTGCTGAAATTCGATGCTCAGCTTCACCTACTCTTTCTCTTATTTTATGCATGTCTTTTATATAGGGAAAAAGGGGACTGGGAAAACTACTGCACTAGGTATATGTTGAATGTAATGAACTATGTAACCCCATATTATTTACTATTTCATATATTTGAATTGATTATGGGGGTGCTGCCACAATTTGTATTGTTGCCAATAGCAGGAACTAATTTAACAAAGGGGAAAAGGGATTGGTCTTGAGTGGCGCACAAGAAATTATTGAATACATAAAATTTAACTTTTATTATATTATTGTTAAAAGGCCTGTAACTGTGAAATATTTAAAACCAACATACAATGACAAAACAAAGTGTGACATTTATTGTTAAAAAATGCACACTGTTCCCAGAGTGTCATGTATTGCCAAAATATTAAATTGTTAGGTACTATGACCTTATCTGGTGCTATTGTGTGTGATGCCTATAATTTATAGAGTATCAATAAAGTTTATTTGTACACCCTGTATGCGTAGTATTGTGCTTCTTGTATCAGTAGTCTTCTGAACCAAGTTATAAACAGACTGTTGCAGATCTGCCTCAATGGGGGGATTTTCAATCAATGTGCAGCTAGTACACTTTGATATCGTATGGGGGCACTAATACCTGACTAGTGTTACTCTGCCCTATGTGTCCCTCAATTGAGCCAGCATGCATAAGTGAAGGTGATTTGTAGAAATCTGCTCTTATTCACATATATCCCTCAGGTGCATTTGAATGCTTTTTGGTTATAACTCGTGTCTTTATTAGTACGTCCCTGCTTAGGTACAATAAGCCCGCACTAAACCACACACTGGTTAATATGTACTTATAACTAATTTGTAGTATGCTGTGATTGATTAATATTTATCACATTCATGCACTCTGACTACCATGCATCAGATCTTGGGGATGTTATAGAAAGCCCACTATATATTCTTTGAAATTATATATGCTGGTAATTTAAATTGAGAATATTCCTTCAACACAAGAATACAATCTGTGTGTAAATTTATTATAAACACTTGGTTACAGACGTAACAAGAATGTTGCCAGTGTGTTTCTCAATCCACTAGTCCTCTCATCAAACAGTTACACACTTATTCTCTGTATAACTTTAAACACTAAAAACATTTGGGTGCTATGTGCTGTCTTTATTATTTCCTTTATCTTGTAATGATTGTTTAGATCAGCAGCAGTTTGCACCTGGATGTGTTTTCAAGTTTATGATTGATTTAATTCATCATGCACAGCTGTGGATAATTAGAGATTGAATGTCATGTGAGAAAACACACTGACAGTGTACATTGATTTTTGATACTTTATAGCTTTTAGTATCACTCATGTGACTGCCAGCGATTAAGCCGTCCATTGATTTTATTAACGCCCTCGCCGTTCACCCCCTACCCCCTTTTCTCCCCAATAAACACTCGGACAACTGCATTGCGATTTAAAAGGTCACAGCCAAATTTATTGATCGAATTAGAATTGGAACTCTATAAGTGGGTGGCGAGAAAGCAGTGCGTACCCCCGGCTACAGCCTACATATTAATTTCTTCTAAATTAAACAACGGGGCGGAACCTAAGTCCCGCCCTTGCGCAAGTTAGCTGAGCGGTACCACTTCCCACCATTGGCATAGCACCGGTCCACCCTTAAGATGACGACCGTGTCGGCCCTTGAGGCCACGACAAACTCACCGAGTATCTGGGGGAAGTGCCGGCCAACCGACGTTGCGCTACTACAGACTGCCGAGGAGCACTGCTTGCCGCGCCTGCTGGACCTCTTTTGCCAGACCATAATTAAAGACCGAATTGGCCTGACGGTGCCTCCACCGGACGTAAACTTAATTTCAAATTCCAGTTACCTCACCTTTGCCCTGGTGATAATGAAAATTCTGGACTGGCCTACCGGTGCCACCACCGAAAATAACAAACAAATCTTAATTCCTAATCACCAGGGCCAATTGCCCTACCAACTGGGCGGGAGGGTGGGTGCCTTCTTGGATCCTTGATCAGCATGAAAAGAGGGAGCCTGCCTGGCATTCCTGGTCTTTTGTACCTCCCAGGTAACTCTCCTCCCCTTTTTCCTATAGGATGGTGCTATGCTACCTGCTCTATCCCCCCCCCCCCTCCCCCTCCCCTACCCCTTTCTCCCATTCCCTGTCCCAGGCTTCCTTCTTTTAAAAAACCCAGGACGCTTATTTATTCTCGGGCCTATTCGTCCCTCGAATTCTTTAAGCCGTCCATTGATTTTATTAACGCCCTCGCCGTTCACCCCCTACCCCCTTTTCTCCCCAATAAACACTCGGACAACTGCATTGCGATTTAAAAGGTCACAGCCAAATTTATTGATCGAATTAGAATTGGAACTCTATAAGTGGGTGGCGAGAAAGCAGTGCGTACCCCCGGCTACAGCCTACATATTAATTTCTTCTAAATTAAACAACGGGGCGGAACCTAAGTCCCGCCCTTGCGCAAGTTAGCTGAGCGGTACCACTTCCCACCATTGGCATAGCACCGGTCCACCCTTAAGATGACGACCGTGTCGGCCCTTGAGGCCACGACAAACTCACCGAGTATCTGGGGGAAGTGCCGGCCAACCGACGTTGCGCTACTACAGACTGCCGAGGAGCACTGCTTGCCGCCATAGCCTGGTTCCTAGAACCCAGGCCCGCCACCCGCTGCTACCTCCTGCCTCCCACTGACGCTTTCTGCTATGTCGCCCAAGAATAAAGCTAAACCCTTCTCTGTCAGGTGTACCCCGTCTTGCCTGAACAGCCCTTCCTCTCCGTACCTCAACAACGGGTGCCTGGCGATCGTATCGCCTTCTCCCGTTAAGAGACGGGCTACCGCCTTGTTCACCTTTCTTCTGACCCTTTGTAACCCCGGGCCCCCCTGTGCCCTTGGGACTATCTCGGACCATGTGATCCGTGTATTAGGCCACCGGCCCTTCCTCCATTGTATGTCGGCTTGAATTGCCGTAATCAGCTCGCTCCCCTTGCTTTTTCCTAGATCGCTGCCCCCTAGACCTTTTGCACTCCTGAAAAGTAGAATTACACATAACTGTTACCCCCTGTTGTATGCGGACCTATGGTGCGAACTTTCGCGCGACCCATATGAAGGTGAAAACCACAAAACCTCTTTTTGTTTGAGGGCAAAATTGGAAAAAGTCCTTCATTCCCCCATTTATGGCGGGCAGCTTAAGGCCTTGGGTTTCGCGAAAGACGCCGAGCTGCCTTCTAGTCTTGCTTTTCCGCGCGTAAGTATACCTTGTACGCTCCCGATTTCCACCTGCCCAGCTTTTTGATCTCGCCCGCTGGCAACCCCTTACGTGCCAATACTGCCATGTCTTGTCAGTTGATAATTGCACTTTCAAATGGCCTGATGGTGCCTCCACCGAAAATAAAAAATTTCTACATCCTAACGGTGCCACCACCGCAAATAAAAATTCTACATCCTAACGGTGCCACCACCGAAAATAAAATTAAAAATTTCTACATCCTAACGGTGCCACCACCGAAAATAAAAATTTCTACATCCTAACTGTGCCACCACCGAAAATAAAATTAAAAATTTCTACATCCTAACGGTGCCACCACCGAAATTAAAAAATTTCTACATCCTAACGGTGCCACCACCGAAATTAAATTTTTTTTACATCCTGATGGTTCCTCCACCGAAAATAAAAAACAATTCTACATCCTAACGGGTTCAATCCGGTTAGGTATACTCATCATATAGCGTCCTATGATCTATACCTAGCAACTGTCATATGAATTAAGACACCCGAGAGTGCATACAAACTCCACAAAGAATGCTCTTAACTGGATTGAACCCATGACCTAAGCACTGTGTGGCCGTAATACTACCCATTGCCACATAACTGGTGCGTTTTCGCTGAATTGATATTCATGCCTTGCGCCAGACTATAGTTGTCCTACGTTATCCCGTATACCGCTAAGGCACATGCAGCCTTGACCCCTACTTTATGCAGAAATGAGGTACTATTCAGCCCTTAAACCTTCGCTTTGCGCCTGGACCTTTGGCTTTCCTTTTCCTTCTGTCCTGTCTACCTTATTATGATACCATAAGTGACCATCATATTGCACGTTCACTAAAGTAGCTTTGATGGGTTTTTACTGTGATCGCTACCGCTACTTGCTTTGCCTTGCATTTTGTATGACCGTTTGGTTATGGAACAAATTTATTCAGCGCTTAAAGACATAGCTAGTAAATGTAATATGAATTAAGAACTGGGATTGAACCCATGACCTCATTGCTGTGAGGCCGTAATGCTAACCATTGCCCCATAAATGGTGCGTTTCTGCTATTCTGCTACCTAAGTGAACATAATACTGCGCATTCCCCAAAGCAGCTTTGATGGTTTTTCTATTGAGATCGCTATCGCTACTTGCTTTGTCTCCCAGGCCTGCCTTTCGTATGACACTCAGGTTATATAACACGCTACTTTGTACTAAGCGGTTATCATTATAACTATATACCACAATAATACAATGCCAGGGGATTAAACCATGCGTTTAGCACAGTGGAAGTTGTACTGCGTAGCGCTGGGCTATACCGCGCAATGCAAATCATGGCCTTTCTATTTTTAATTTATTTTAATTTATTTATTATGATTATTATTATTATTATTATTATTATTATTTTTGGTTTTTGTTACTTCCTCGTTATGCTCTGTGTACCCAGGCATTTTTCTAATGTATGGACTGTGCAAGGCATTGCAAATCGCCTGTGACGCCTTCCCACTAACTGCCATACAATAATAATCGAGCTAAGGCCACGGGTAATACCAAGAAATTTGCTAATATGAACGATATGGTGCGTGACTGTCCCACACTGATCTGTATTATACTGTTCTTATATACCTACTATCAATGCAATAATACATGTTCACGGCAATGCGATGACTGTTCTGCCTCATATTGTATAATTTATCGCTATTCCCCTCTATAATCCGTAAAATACCCCCCGGCCATTCGATCCGACATTAAGCTTTATATTAGCCCGCTAGTATACCTATGATGCTGAAATATGCTCTTGCCGCCATGCCCTCAGTAATCATTACGCTGTATACCTAGTATGACCCGTACCCTGTAATATACCCATGCGGCCATGACAACGCTGATTTGCTTTATCTCGTATACTTCCCCTTTCACACCGCAGCCCGTACCCGGTATTTTGCCGTTTTAACTGGCTTCCTAAACGGGTCAAGCTGCGATGTGAAAGGGTCCCCTTCAATTTTACCGATTTCAAACTACAGGTATTTTGAAACGGTAAAAAGAAGGGTCCTACCCGTTTCAGTCCCAAGGGTCTGAAACGGTATTTGCAAGCCCCAGCAGGTCATAGGCTGTCTCCCTGTGTGATGTCTGCAGCCACAACCAGAAAACAGCTTGGAAAACACAGGAGACACGTGTGAGAGTGGCTTTATAAACTTTTAGACTGCAAAGCCATTATAAAAATGTCTAATTGGAGTGATGAAGAGGTGAGGGAGCTGCTGCCAAATTACTGGGACAGTCAAGGATACCCTCATATATAAAAACATAGCAAATTGCTTTAAGCTGCTGGGTTCCAACGTACTACTATCCAAAATTATTAATAATTAATTAATTAATACTTATTAATAATGTGTGGGCTAGAAAAGTCCATTTATAATGACAACCACTGTTTTCTATGGGTGAAACGGGTTCAGTGTGAAAGGTACCAAAAAGGTAATGAAATGGTAATTTGCTGGTTACAACATGAGATGTAAAAGGGGTTTAACTGCTCAGACCCGTTTTAAGAACCGTTTCAATTACCATTTTAAAAGCAGGTTTTGCGATGTGAAAGCAGTATTACTAGTACCTATTCTACCCTGCAATATATACCTGCCGTTGCACTTCTGCGATCCTTGCATCAATCGCATACTATAACCCTATCATACTTTATACGCTGTAATTTAATACTGACTCTGCAATGTAACCACTGACATATGTTATACTGACTACTATGACACTATTACACACTATGCGCTGCCATAACTCCCACAACCCTGTAATTCTACCCAGCCCCCCCCCCCTGCCCTTTTATTTTATTTATTTATGTATTTTTATTTTTACACCCCCTCCCTCGTACACCGTACACTGGTCACACTGCTGGGAGGGGTTATGTGCAGGGGAGAAGATGAAAGGGAACCACCACCATTGTTGGAGGAGGGGAGATAAGATAACCCCCAGCCAGATAGCGTCTGCTGGACATGCTATCAGTAATTAAGAAGGGGGGAAGCTAGTGTCTTACTGTGCGAGCAAAGATTTTATGAGGGAAGCCTTAGCAACGGGGAAGGGGGGGGCTGCTTAGATGTGGGGTTTGATTATATGATCTGCTTCCCATGCGTTTGTCTTTTAAACAAACTCCAAGGCTGGAGTAATTATCTTATGTTTTCTTACCAGATCGTCGCTTTAACCCACTAAGCCACAGCGCAGAAGCCATACCCCTAGCCTGTAAATACATGATACTTATCTGGGTGGTCCCTCTGCGTGCATCCTAAGGAATCATTCGCTTGCAAAGTTTCGCGTGGGCTCCCCCCGAAGCTAAGCCGTAAGGAGAAACGAGACGAGTAGTCTGGTCATCTGTAAGTAAGTACAGTAAGTGAAAGGGAAAAGTACCATACTACAAAGTAACATGACAGAAAAAGGGAAAATTTATGGAAATAAATAATTAACTATTTAAGCGTGCTGTCTTGCTGCTGTGGGCTGCGACGGGGTTGGGTACCATGGGGTTGGATACTGGTGGGCCAGCATCCCGCCCAGTGTGGGTAATGGGCCGGGGGAAGGTGCAGCCCTGCCTGCCACCAGGGGGGGGGAGCGCTGTGTGCTGCTGCCCCCACCCCATCTGCTGCACCGTTGCGTATTGCGGCTGGCTGCACGCCGCTTGTTCTGCCTGTGCGTGCGGTGTGAGGGAGCCCCGCACCAATATTGGTGGGTACGGGTGGCTCATATGCAGCGTCGCTGGGGGTGTATGCAAGGGCTCCGGCGGTGGGGCCTGTCCCGCCGGAGGCGTGCTATGCGGCTGCTGCTGCTGGGCACGCCCCATCATGTGTGGGTACATGCTGCTAATGCATAGGGATGCGGGGGGGGTACGTGTGGGCTCCGGCGGTGGTGCCTGTCCCGCCGGAGCCGAGATATGCTGTTGCTGGTTTGCACTCCCCAACATGTATGGGTACGTGCTATACATGTCCAGGGATGCGGGGGGTGTACATGCGGGCTCCGGCGGTGGGGCCTGTCCCTCCGGAGCCGCAATCTGCTGCTGCCGCCGCTGGTTTGCACGCCCCATCATGTGTGGGTCCGTGCCAATGCCTAGGGATGCGGGGGGGGGGGAGTCTGTGTGTGCTCCGGCGGTGGGGCCTGCACCGCCGAAGCCGGGGTTCCAGGCTGCCGCTGCTGTAGAGCGGCGCCGAGCGTGACGCGTTCGCTCGGCGCCGGAAGGGGAGGGGGTTGCGCGCCGAGCGACGGGATGTGCTGTATCACATCCCGCGACGGGCTGTGCGTTGGCGCGCCGGAGCCTGCCTCGAGCCCGCCGCGTGCCAGCCAAGTATGGAGGGGGGAAGCGGGTGGAGGTCTCGCCGACCCCGGCCGGGGCCCGTGGCAGCGTGCAGTACCGCGCGCTGGCGTGGACTTGGGTGCGTCTGTTTGTATGAGACGCCGGGGGGGGGGCTGCATTTCTCTTAGGCCTGGGCATGCTGCACGTGTGTGCTGGTTGTGCAGCGATGGGGCTTAAATGAACTTGAGCTAAACGGTGTATGAATGTTTGAATGTGGACTGCAGTGTGTGTATATACCTGCAGTTTGGGAGAGGGGGAGCGCAGGGAGGATTAGTAATGTAAATTGTACTTATTCTTTCCCTTGATTCCAGGAGCTGTGATGGTGGTGCCTTCTTGGATCCTTGATCAGCATGAAAAGAGGGAGCCTGCCTGGCATTCCTGGTCTTTTGTACCTCCCAGGTAACTCTCCTCCCCTTTTTCCTATAGGATGGTGCTATGCTACCTGCTCTATCCCCCCCCCCCCCTCCCCCTCCCCTCCCCCTTTCTCCCATTCCCTGTCCCAGGCTTCCTTCTTTTAAAAAACCCAGGACGCTTATTTATTCTCGGGCCTATTCGTCCCTCGAATTCTTTAAATACTGGATACAGTCAGCAGGAGGCTCACATCCAGCTAGATAGAGCCACACCATATGTCATACTGTGGACTTAGGCTGTGGTGCACTACTAGACTATACTTCAATTATCAGTGTACATACAGGTTGAGTATCCCTTATCCAAAATGCTTGGGACCAGAGGTATTTTGGATATCGGATTTTTCCGTATTTTGGAATTGCATACCATAATGAGATATCATGAGGATAGGACCCAAGTCTATGCACAGAATGCATTTATGTTACATATACACCTTATACACACAGCCTGAAGGTCATTTAATACAATATTTTTTATAACTTTGTGCATTAAACAAAGTGTGTCTACATTCACACAATTCATTTATGTTTCATATACACCTTCTACACGCAGCCTGAAGGTCATTTAATACAATATTTTTAATAACTTTGTGTATTAAACAAAGTTTGTGTACATTGAGCCATCAGAAAACAAAGGTTTCACTATCTCACTCTCACTCAAAAAAGTCCGTATTTCGGAATATTCCGTATTTCGGAATATTTGGATATGGGATACTCAACCTGTATTATGCCTTAAATTCTATCTGTATTCCTCCAACTACTAGGGTGCAAAAACTTTCTAGATCTTTAACTAGGCACTAACACACATTTCCATACACGATTAATTGACACTCTGGTACAGTGTGAACCGCCGACGCGCGTTTCACAGATAGTTTTTTCAGGGCTAACCAGAGTGTCTCCAGTAACCCAAATATCACCGTTACGCTGCACCAATCACGGACCAGATTCATGGTCACGTGCTTTTTTAATCCAATCGCGGCGCAGCTTTTCGCTGTACTAGTTTAAATGAGACGTGTCCGATCCCGTGATGTGTCCGCTGCACCAATTACGGACCAGATTCATGGTCACGTGCTTTTTTAATCCAATCGCGGCGCAGCTTTTCGCTGTACTAGTTTCAATGAGACGAGTCCGATCACGTGATGTGTCCGGACCAATCGTGAAGCCTGAATAGCGTTTACTAGGGAGAGCACCGTTATTCATTACATGTCTCCCAGTTTGGACTTCATTTTCTGGTCACGTGACATGTTCCAACCAATGGCAGGGGTATGGTGTTTTCTTTTCTGTATACGATTACCCGTTAAAGAGCTATATTTAGCATTATGTGTCGTAAATCAATCCCATGTATTGATAGTATGTGTCCTTTATTATGAATCATGTATAACCTATTAGTGTGTGTTGTGTTTATTATTCCTCAATGTCCGTGACCAAATGTGTAAAAAACCAAACAAAATTGTGCTAACCAAAAACCCCATACTTAGTGTGTAAAAGGATGATAATATTAATAAATAATAAATAATTAATAAATAAACAACACGGTGAATGAATCCAACTACTGAAAATAACGTGATAAAATATTATGTGGTGTGCAATTTAAGCCTCGTGTGAGGTATATACATATAAAGAAAAAATTAAAAATTAAAAAATTAATAAATAAAAAGAGATTATGGGTGTAATAAAATTTTCTTATATAGATAAGTAGTTGAGAGTTAAAAGTGAATGGTCCAGTGAACTGTGATTTGGGACATTGCTGTTGTGTTCACTTTAATTGTGATTGTGTGATATGGTGACAAATTGTGAGCTCGTGCTTTTATTGTCCTAGGGCATTAATTGTCTGATATTTGATTACTGACCCATCCTATATGTGTTATTATTGTCGAATTGCGTATATATATAGTAATCATAATTCTGATAGTTTGTGTTTGCACAGCAATACAATGATACTAATGTATCTATAATTACTAGGACACAGTAGAAGAATATGCTTGTTTATACGGGTCTATGTACAAATACTCTTTAAAGGGTTCCATTGGGAATCCCTACCATTGTTGGTTCCTACCTATTTAAGATATTCCTTATCAGGTAAAATTCAACTCAAATTGTAGTTACATTGTATACTTCTTCTAATGATGGTCCAATGATCCTAATTTGGCCAGTCTTCCTTACCTGGGTGTAACTTCTCTCTTTCTATATTGAAGGTTCCTATAAGATTCAGGCCTCTCGGTAAGTATTCTGATTTAAAGTGTCTTATTATTGCTCATTCCTTTCTTATATATTTCTTTTATGAGGGTTCCTATGTGAAGTTTACGGTACAAAAGCATAGTAATTCAGAACTACTTATGCTTAAAATAAACATGCATCGTGCAAATGATTATTTGTCTTCATAATCCCCAGGTTCAAATTTATATCCTAGTTGTGTGTAGCATTACATAATTTGAACAGACATGCTATCGATATACAATAGGTACTAGTGGAAACCACTTTACCTAATGCCAGGGAGAGTTGATTAAGATGAATACATACGTCTTATATCTCTCATCACTACATCTTTAGTAGAGAGAAGAAGTGGGAAGGTGAAACAAACCACCGGTGCATCTTCTCGAGCGTCCTAAGATAGATCGAATCTTCCTGATTCTATCAGTAAAAAATTAATAATGAGCATCATCCTTCAGCTTCACTGGATGTTTACAGATATGGTAAATAACTATTGTACTCATTCAATCCCAATGGGTGTAAACTGTCCATCAAGAAAATTAGTTTTGTTTCCAGCTTTAACAGTTCGTTGTCTAAGACGCCCCCTCTAATGCCTAATTGAATGCTCTGCATGCCAAAAGCTTTCAAGCCTCCATTCTCCCCTCCATGATGGTGTAGGAAATGTTTCGCTACTGACGTCAAGGTCTTGAATCTTCTTGCATCTTGTTTGGCATTTTTGATGTTGTTGGCATGCTCCATGATCCGTACTTTGAGTGGCCAGATAGTTTTGCCGATATAGCATTTCCCACAGGGGCATTCGAGATGGTACACTACGCCCATTGTGTTACAGCTAATGAAATTCTGGATAGACCACTTTTTTCCATATTTGTCAGTGTGGGATTGCTTGGGTGCCATATATTTGCAGGCTTTACACCTGCCGCATTGGTAAGAGCCTTTTTTGTTATAAAGTTGTTTCATGGGGGTCGAAAGATGACTTTGAACTATCAAATCTCGTAGGTTCTTAGATCTCCTCCAGCTATTTTGCATCCTAACAGGAAGTAATTGATTCAATGTCTCATCGGTCTTTAGCACTGGCCAGTGCTTCTGTAAGATTTCATTGATTTGCTTCCATTGTGGATTGAAAGTACTTATGAACCTGACTGGTTCTTCTTTTTGCGGTCTGATTTTAGGGGTCAGGAGAGAGTCTCTTGTCTGAGCTCCCACACTTCTGACAGCCGACTTAATGCTTCTATTACTGTAGCCCCTCTTCTTCAGGTGATCACAGACCTGTTTTTCACGTTCTAGATATGTCTGTTCATTTGAGCAATTCCTTTTAGTATGGAGTAATTCCCCCTTAGGAATGGCTTTGATGGTAGCAGGTAAGTGCGAGCTTTCAAAATGAAGAATACTGTTCGTTGCAGTCTTCTTTCCGAAAATGTCAGTACTGATCTTACCATTTACCTCAATCTTAATGCACAGGTCAAGAAAATTTATCTCCCTCTGATTTTTCTCACCAGTAAGTCTCAAGTTTAGGTCATTCTGGTTCAGGATGGTGATGAATTCTTCCAAGAGTTCTTCATCTGCTTCCCAGATGATCAGGACATCATCGATGTAACGTAAATATAGGAGAATATGTTGTGTGTATTTCTCCAGGGTTTCATTGAACACATGCTCCTTCTCCCACCATCCCAGGTAGAGGTTGGCGTACGATGGGGCACATGCTGTCCCCATCGCCGTCCCTCTAACCTGGAGGTAGAATCTCTCCTCACTGATAAAATAATTTTTAGTCAGTATAAATTCTAACAGTGAGATCAGAAAATTATTGAAGTCATAGTGTGTCCCCATGTCTAAGAAATACTTGACGGCTGCCACTCCCTTCTATGATCGATACTAGTGTATAGGCTTTCGATATCATAGGTGGCCAGCCAGGTACCCTGGTTAACTGTCATGTCCTGTAGTTTGTTTAGCACATCCATAGTGTCCCTGGTGTAGGAAGGCAGGGCCAGAACATAATGTCTGAGATGTTGATCGACGTAAATGCTGGCCTTTTCTGTCAAACTCCCCACACCAGAGACAATGGGTCTTCCGGGAGGAGTGTTTTCATTCTTATGCACTTTAGGCAATAAGTACAATGTTGCAACTCTTGGATTTTCCATCCTGAGATTTCTGCAGGTCTTGTCGGAGTAGGGAAACATCAATCTGCATCCGGTCAATTTTATCAGTGACACTCTGTTCAGATGCAGAAATAGCCTGCAGTATTTGCTGAGTAGACTGCACTGAATCTGCCAATTCAGAAGCATCACTAGCCCGTGAGGGTGAAGATAGACTCAAATGTCCTTGCTTAGCCAGCTGAGACGCTTGTGAAGTTTTCTAACTTTGCTGCAGCAGCCTGCCCAGTTTTCCCCATTTCAGTTTTAACACTATAACTTTACTTAATCCCCACAAACTGCAACCGGCATGCAACTGCACTTTATAGAGTATATCAGGATAGCTTTTATAATGCCAATGAGGATGCAGCAATGAATTAATAATGATGATAACACAGATTAATGTCCGTATTCAGTCCCCCAGCTTTGCTGACACAATATATCAGGGAATCTCCAGCGACTTCAATCAAACAGCGGGTCTAATATAGCAAGGAGGTAGTTATAGTTTCAAAATAGACAGGAAGTAACACTGAAGTAACAGGGCACATAACATCTAAGAATGCCACAGTTCATCAGCACTGATATAATATAGCTGGAGAGCATCAGTGGTATCACCAGAGTAACAGCACTGGCATAATATACCAGAAAAACCATCTGTAAGGTCAAAAAATAGCGCTGGCATAATACAACAGGAAAACGTGTGTACCTTCAGTACTGATATAATATAACAGAAAAACGCCTGTATTGTAAATCCTCAGGGAAGTTCATAAGCTCTGCCAGTCATTCAGCATAGGACTGAACAGAGAACCCATATATAATGTATAAGCTGTGTCTAAAATAGTCCCCCTTTATCCAGCAAGCATGGCCTTCAGCCTAGGATTCGACCACTTAAAGGTTGCAACCATCCAGGTCTTGATCCATTATAGCACCCACAATTAGGCTAATGCATTTGCCATTCAAATTAGGATGCAGGATACTCAATACCTGTTGCTACGTCCCTCCATCCAAGTGCCTCTAGCAGGGAGAATAAGGTGGCGTCCACGTGGCAGGATTGTATGCCTAAAATATCACCTCCCGGGTGCCGGCAGACAGGTAGCTGCCCCACCGCCATCCACGGAAATAGAGCCATACACAGACCAGCACACAGCACAGCCGGGGCAGAGGGGAACAAGTTGCGATGGTAGTATACTGGTGCACGGTGTATATACCACGGCAGGGCTGACCGCGATGTAGGGATGGTCATCGGAAGCAAACCATCAAATGATGGCTGTGCTTCCACCAATTAATCTTTCGATGCGATGGTAACTAACCATCACATCAAAAGTATTCGATGGTGAAAACTATTTATATGACTAGCGCATGCGCAAAAACCCTGCAGTGCCGTTGGCAGGGTTAGAATTGAGATCGGGGGCAGGTCCTGGACTTTGAGCAACAACTAACACACAGGAAAGAGGAAATGAGTGGACTGAGGGTACACTACATACATATACAGTCTGGCTCCAGATTCCAGCATGCCCAGCACAGGTGGGACCAGTGCCAGATTAAGGTCCACATTGTCATGACTGTGGTTTTGTGAACCCGGTGTTAGTGAAGTCTGTGCAGGCAACTGGATAACTATGTGAATATTAGGCTGGTTTGTAGGAATCAGTGAGAAGAAGGAGCAATCCCTGACCGGGGATCGAACCCGGGCCTTGGAAGAGGAAGCCGTATCCTGACCATTGGATCACCAGGGACTTTGATAGCAGGATGAATGTATAGGTGTGACTGTACTGGATATAGTGTCACAGGAGTAGGTGCTTATGTACTCGAGGTTACTGGCAAGAAAGTAAGATGGACTGGTTACTGGTGAGACTGGGATGCAACTGTGATGCGTGCTGGTACCGGATATAACTGGAAACGCAACTGAAAGTAGAATGATGACTGTGGCTATAACTCTAGTACGAGGCTGAAGAACCCTGCGGCTGTGACGGTAGAACACTGCAGCTGTGGTTTCCAGTTGAGACTGTGGAACACTGCCCGTGCCTTTAAGATGAAACACTGCAACCGTGCCTTTAAGTGGAGACTGTGGAATACTGTACTGTGCCTTTAAGAGGAAACACTGCAACTGTGCCTTTAAGTGGAGATGGTGGAATACTGTACTGTGCCTTTAAGTTGATACTCGTGGAAATACTGGATATCAATGGCAACACAAATGTAATCCAAACTGGGTAACAAAGAAACAGAGTTTTTACAGGAACTAAAGTACAAGGGTTACCTTTAGGGAGCTCAGCTTCAAAGCTCACACAGAGCTGTGTGTGACACGAGGAACTGGCAGCGTTTCCAACTCCAGACTTCAGACTTATACTTCCTGGTCCTTGGTGATTGGTGAGCAGTGTCAGGTGATTCAGAGAGTCTCAGGCTGGCACAGGATTGGACAGCTCTGGGTCAGGTGAAACAGTCACTGTCATGTGAGTACTCTAGACTAGGCTGTGAAGTGGAGCGAGGCCTAGCAGGCCGAGAGAACACTGAAGCCTGAACTTCTGCAAACAGAGGATGCTGACCTTTTAGGCCTAAACTTCAGATTGCTGAATTCAGACTCACACAGAAGATCACCACAGGTGGAGCTTGTTAACTATTACCTTCCAGGCAGAGAACTCAGGAAACTCATGGTATTGGCATGCTGTTTATCTCAGTGAGCAAAAAGGCACAGGATCCAGGACAGATGGCAGGGGTAAGTCACCAAATATGAGAACTACAGTCAGGATTGTGACAGTACCCCGCTCTTCAAGGTTGGACTCTGGACACCCATCTTTGGACTTAGAGGAACTTGAGAAATTCATATAGAAGAACTTAGGTCCTTCGTTGATGCCTCTTCTTCTTACGGGAACATTTGGTTTTGACCAGGGAGAGAGCGGAATCTCCTGTAAAGAAAAAACTTCCTTAGAAAACATGGGACCTCCCCTGAAAGAAGTAGCATCATAAACTGGATCAAATTCAGAGTCTGAGTCCAAGTCTATTGGAAGATACCAGTCTTCTTTGGGAGTAACTACATCCATTAGAGTGGAATCAATGGAAACATAACCAACTCTTAAATCAACAGGCTGTTGTCTTTGTACTGTTTTCCAATTCTTGGCATTCCTGAAATTCCTAATGTATTGGTTCATCAAGGCATTATCTTGCTCAGAAAGCGATGGGTCAGAAAACGGAGCATTGGCTGAATGTTCTGAAGACTGAGTGGAGGATGAAATTGGACTCAAGGAAACAAATGCCACTGAAACAACATTAGACTGAGGTACACATTCAGACATTAGGTCAATAGCCTTGGTATTTTTCTTGACTTTAGATGCTACAGCAGAATTATCCCGACATTGAGGAGAAGAGGTATTAGAATTCCCAGCGGAAGCTGTGGACTCAGTGCTGGAAGACAAGGAAACAGAATCAGAGACAGACTGAAGTCTAATTTTAGAACTAGATGGTGGAAATCCTTTACTGGGACCAACTGACAAAAGTTCTTTACTCGGACCAATGCTTGAAATCGGTTTTAGTCCAGACGAGCTTGAACAGACTGAAACTGGAGAAATTTTTGGCTGGATGAGTAGGACTGGATTGGATCCGAGGATACTTGAATTGGCTGGAGCCAAAGGAGACTGACCAGGCTGGTCCTGGAGTATCGCAGGACCGGATGGAACCGGGACGGACTGACCAGGCAGTGCCTGGAGTATTGCTGGACCGGCTGAAACCGGGACGGGCTGACCAGGCAGGGCCTGGAGTATTGCTGGACCGGCTGGAACCGGGACGGACTGACCAGGCGGAGCCTGGAGTATTGCTGGACCGGCTGGAACCAGGACGGACTGACCAGGCGGAGCCTGGAGTATTGCTGGACCGGCTGGAACCAGGACGGACTGACCAGGCGGAGCCTGGAGTATAATAAATGGTGGCAAACTGCTCTAATCAAGCTGGTAACAATCCTCAGGTGCTGCAGGAGGGGGTTGCTCTAGACAGGAAAAACAAAAGGGATTTTTCCCACGCACTCTGCTGGCTGTTAGTAAGAAGAACTATATACTATGTAATAATAGAAAATGTAGAGCTCTTTGTTACATATGTTTTGCAAAAGATATGATAAGCCTCCAGGCCACTTCACAGCTGCTCTATTACTGGAGGTCCCTAACTAAGCATAAGTCCAGGGCTTGGACCCCACAAAGTCGGCTCAGGCCCGACCACCCTAGGGCAGCACACCATTGAAATACTAAAGTGTTAATATGTGTTAAGAAAGAAGCAGAAGCTATGGGTTAGAAAGTGCTACAGAAATAAGGGTGTTAATAAAATACTCAAAAGAGTAATATTAGTGAAAAAATAGGAGTGTTACATAAGTGCTAAATAAATAATATGGCGTGCTGCCCCAAGGTAGCCCAGTCACACCAGACCTGAGGGGTACCACTCCCCAAACTCACACACAGCATAATAATAATAATAATAATAATAATAATCACTATGGGTCATACAATTGCTTAATGTACGGCCACATGATAATGGCACATACAAAACATATCCAGATTGAGAGCTAGCTTACCTGGAGGCACCCCTGTATCCTCCAAATGGCACCACAGGACCCAGCATGCCCTCCTAATGCTGGCTCCATCTATGCCTCACTGAACTGCAATAAATGGTGGCAAACTGCTCTAATCAAGCTAGTAACAATCCTCAGGTACTGCAGGAGGGGGTTGCTCTAGACAGGAAAAACAAAAGGGATTTTTCCCACGCACTCTGCTGGCTGTTAGTAAGAAGAACTATATACTATGTAATAATAGAAAATGTAGAGCTCTTTGTTACATATGTTTTGCAAAAGATATGATAAGCCTCCAGGCCACTTCATGGCTGCTCTATTACTGGAGGTCCCTAACTAAGCATAAGTCCAGGGCTTGGACCACACAAAGTCGGCTCAGGCCCGACCACCCTAGGGCAGCACACCATTGAAATACTAAAGTGTTAATATGTGTTAAGAAAGAAGCAGAAGCTATGGGTTAGAAAGTGCTACAGAAATAAGGGTGTTAATAAAATACTCAAAATAGTAATATTAGTGAAAAAATAGGAGTGTTACATAAGTGCTAAATAAATAATATGGCGTGCTGCCCCAAGGTAGCCCAGTCACACCAGAGTAAATTTAACCAATTGATAACTTTAACCCGATTGACAATCTGTAGAAGAGATGGCTACATTCAGTCTAACTAAAGATTTAGATGACACACGTGAAAGACTGAGGAATAACATCAATGCGATGTTTGAGAATGATACATTATCAAATGACCCCATGAATAGTGATTGGATGGATGATCTTTACTCTTTGAAACAGGTTTTGATCAAACAGAGCAAAACATGGTGGAATAAAACTACCTTTGATAGTTATATCAAAAACAAAGTGACGCCGAGAGGTCTAAGACCTAAAGTCTTTCCCGCATTTGAATTAGCCAATGTTGATCTACAAAAGGAATGGGTAAACATTCTATCCCAGTGCTCTATGGAATTAATAAAAATTTTAATTAAACATGATGAGATCCTCCTCAATAGGTACACACAGGAAATCACAGCTTTGGGTGATAAACTTAAGAAATATGAATCATTGGATAAATTCCAAATGACATATAATAAGTATAAAAAAGAAATTGAGGAAATTGAAAAACTATTATTGACAGAAAACGCAGAAAGCTGCACAGAGATATAATGGACTTTGCACAAAATAAAGCATATAAATGGAAGACATATGGATCACACAACAGAGCCAATAGTATCACTAATTACACAACCTCAGATGTTGATTCATCTGAAGGGGAGGGCAATACGAATATGCTTAATCGGGAACGAGGCAGGAATTTTTTAGAGAGAACTCCACAAGAGATACGAGAAGGTATAGGCCGAGAATACATAAAACCAGGCGGGGGAAGGGGCGAAAGAAGAAAACGAGACACACACGATTGGAGGGAGGAACCAAGGGAAAAGAGACGGTACCGCAAATAATGGAGGATCAACTACGTATCATCAATTTAACAGACCGTATCCTTACAACTGACCAAACCTCCCTCCTTTCAAAAGGACTCTCTTTTTCCCCCACCCATCGACCTGACCGGTTCGAATGTAAAAAGGATTTACACCTTTTCACACGTAAAATTCTTCTCAAGAAATTCTTTAAGAACAAGGATGTATTTTATGAGCAGTCCTCATTAGAGAATAATCCTACTACTTCCACCTCTTTAACAACAGAAGATCAATCAATTTTGAGAATGTTGGAAGAACTGGATGCTGACAATGTGACGGACCAACAGGAGTTACAACCATTTGATGTGACAAAAATCAAGAAAAAAATCCACCTTTTTCCCAGATTTTAAAATTTGTCCACCGGTAAAAGTTTTCCTGGACTTGGTGTCTAGGGATCTTGACACTTTATTTAGGGAACAAGATCTCCCTAAATTTGAACAGGACAACCTTACCAAGGAGGAAAGATCTGCTCTCAAGAAAATTTTGGGATGGCAGGACACTATAATAAAGCCTTCCGACAAAGGGGGTGATGTGGTCTTGTGGCAAAGGAACCTATATGTCAAGGAGTTAGACAAACAGTTGAAAGACTGCACATGTTATAAACCTCTTATCTTTAACCCTACTCCGGAGTTCCAGAGTCAGTATATGAATATGATTTCACGAGCAGTATCTGAGGGAATCATATCCAGAAAGGATTTCGATTTTTTGAAGGTTGACTAACCAGTGATTCCAACTTTGTACCTGCTCCCCAAGGTACACAAAAATGAAACTACACCTCTGGGGAGACCAATAGTCTCTGGTATAGGCAGTCTTACCGAGAAAGCGAGCATCTATGTGGACCAATATCTACGACATTTTGTTTTGTCCCTGCCAGCTTATGTTAAAGACACAATGGATGTCTTAGCAAGATTGCAAAATATCAACGTGTCACCAGGAACTTGGCTGGCGACGTATGACGTTGAAAGTTTATACACAAGCATTGGTCATGCAAATGGGATTAGGCAGTGAGATTTTTTCTGGATATGAGCATAAAAAAAAGAATTCAATTAATTTCTTCTTTCAATGCTGGAATTCATACTCACCAAAAACTATTTTACATGTAACGAACGGTACTATCTCCAGGTTAGAGGTACAGCTATGGGGACGGCATGTGCCCCCACGTATGCTGGCCTCTACCTGGGATGGTGGGAACGTGAGCTGGTCTTTCAAGACAGTCATGAGAAGTACACAAACCACATTATACTTTACTTGAGGTATATTGATGACATCCTCATCCTATGGGATGGAGACCAAGCTCTCTTGAATGAATTCATTGATGTCCTTAATGGGAATGATCTCAATTTGAGACTCACAGGAGAAACTAGCCAGAAAACAATCAACTTCTTGGACCTTACAATTAACATCGAAGAAGATGGCTCAATCTCGACAGACATTTACCGAAAGAAAACAGCAACAAACAGTATTTTACACTCAAGCAGTTCACATCTGCCGGCCACTATCCGGGGAATTCCAAAAGGTGAACTCCTCCGGACCAAGAGAAACTGTTCTGATGCAACCAAATACTCTGTGAGAGAACAACAACTGGCAGAAAGGATAAAGCAAAGGGGGTATAGCAACCGGTTAATAAAAACCGCCAAACGAGATGTGAAAACATACACCAGAGATTCCCTGTTGGTACCAAAAATTAGAACTCCTAAAGAAGAGCCAGTAAGATTTATAAGTACCTTCAATAATAAATGGAGGGAAATCAATTGCATCTTACAAAGACACTGGTCAGTTTTGACAGTTGACAAGGACCTTAAAGATATATTACCACAAAAAGTCCAGAGCAGTTGGAGAAGGACTTGTAATTTAAAGGACATCTTAGTGAGGAGCCATTTACCATCTTTGAAAAGACCATTACATCACAAGAAGGGCTCTTTCTGCTGCAGACAATGCAAAGTGTGTCAATTCATGACGACCAGAACTAACTACAATGACGCCTATGGCAGGAAGTGGGACATAGAGAGTTATATCGACTGCACCACATCAGGGGTAGTTTACCAAATAATATGCCCATGTAACAAGATATACATAGGCAAAACTATAAGACAACTTAAGGTGAGACTGCTCGAGCATGTGGGTACCATAAGAAACGCAAGGCAGGACAAAGCTAAATTTAAATCTCTTACCCCAATTGCTAGCCATTTTTTAAGGTATCATGATGGTCTCGCTAAAGGCCTGCAAGCATTTGGTATGAAACACTTCGAAACAGGGATCCGAGGCGGTCACATTGATGGAGAATTGCTCAGATTTGAGTGCAAAATGATATTCCTGATGGATAGTCTGCACCCAAAGGGTTTAAATGAAGGCACTAGCTATTTACCATTTTTGTGATCTGCCAGGGGTTGCAACTTATTCAGTAAGAATTACATAGCATACCCTCCACCCCCCCATGAAGAGTCCCGTATATTATATCATTTTGTGTATCTTCTCAAAATCGAGATGTTCATCATTTCCTCTCTTTCGAGAGGGGTTAACAAAATCTATACAAATATAAAGTGCTCAAGAATTTCTATTTCGTATGCCCTGATAATTCATCTGTGTGTAATCGTATAGATATTATAAATTTATACAAATATCAAACGTACAAAATTTCATACTTACCATGTCCAATTATTTTATTTGTGTGCAATTCCTGTAGAGATCATCAATTTTGTTCAAAAGGGTTTTTTCTGACCCTAGATGGATCTATTATCTTCTTTCTTCCTAAAGCGCAGTTACTCTTTATTTCTCAGAGGATTTTTTCAACAATTTACATCTATATTCGTTTTATTGTGAATATACATTCATCATATTTGGAAGACTTACCTGTGTGTAACCTTGATGGGTACTCGGATTGTTGGTTTTCCTCAATCTTCTTTGGATCCGGGTCTGAATTGATGTCATTATGTCCATAATTAATATATAATATTTTTATTTTAGAAGCAGCCAATTTTTTTTTATTTTTCTCCTTGAATCTCTTTCGAATCTAGGACTATGCTATACAGAGAATGTATATTTATTTATTTTTATTTTCTGCAACTCACATTTTTTGAAATAGGATTAGTAATAATTATTCTATTAGTGAATCAAGAATCATAACTGAAATAGGATGGAGAGGTTTTCCCATAAGCAGGTTCCCTCAATTCCAAATGGATACTGGCGTTTCAGAGCAGTGCTGACAAGCCCGCTCGTACTGATCACAGGGAAAAAATATGCTTGAATGATTTTATACAATAGAATGTGGATAGATATGTTACTATGTTACTATGTTACTATGTTACTATGTAATTTACTCACCAGTAATTCTATTTCTCGTAGTCCGTAGTGGATGCTGGGGACTCCGTAAGGACCGTGGGGAATAGACGGGCTCCGCAGGAGACTGGGCACTCTAAAGAAAGATTAGGTACTATCTGGTGTGCACTGGCTCCTCCCTCTATGCCCCTCCTCCAGACCTCAGTTAGGGAAACTGTGCCCCGAAGAGCTGACATTACAAGGAAAGGATTTTGGAATCCAGGGTAAGACTCATACCAGCCACACCAATCACACCGTACAACTTGTGATAACTTACCCAGTTAACAGTATGAACAACAACTGAGCATCAATCAACGGATGGCTCATAACAATAACCCTTTATTAAGCAATAACTATATACACGTATTGCAGAAAGTCCGCACTTGGGACAGGTGCCCAGCATCCACTACGGACTACCAGAAATAGAATTACCGGTGAGTAAATTCTTATTTTCTCTAACGTCCTAGTGGATGCTGGGGACTCCGTAAGGACCATGGGGATTATACCAAAGCTCCCAAACGGGCGGGAGAGTGCGGATGACTCTGCAGCACCGAATGGGCAAACACAAGGTCCTCCTCAGCCAGGGTATCAAACTTGTAGAACTTAGCAAAGGTGTTTGAACCCGACCAAGTAGCAGCTCGGCAAAGCTGTACAGCCGAGACCCCTCGGGCAGCCGCCCAAGAAGAGCCCAGCTTCCTTGTGGAATGGGCTTTCACTGATTTTGGATGTGGCAATCCAGCCGCAGAATGAGCCTGCTGAATCGTGCTACAGATCCAGCGAGCAATAGTTTGCTTTGAAGCAGGAGCACCCAGCTTATTGGGTGCATACAGGATAAACAGCGAGTCAGTCTTCCTGACTCCAGCCGTTCTGGAAATATATATTTTCAAAGCCCGGACTACGTCCAACAACTTGGAGTCCTCCAAGTCCCGAGTAGCCGCAGGCACCACAATAGGTTGGTTCAAATGAAACGATGATACCACCTTTGGCAGAAATTGGGGACGAGTCTGCAATTCTGCTCTGTCCATATGGAAAATCAGATGGGGGCTTTTACATGACAAAGCCGCCAATTCTGACACACGCCTAGCTGATGCTAAGGCTAACAGCATGACCACTTTCCACGTGAGATACTTTAGTTCCACGGTCTTAAGTGGCTCAAACCAGTGGGATTTCAGGAAATCCAACACCACATTAAGATCCCAAGGTGCCACTGGTGGCACAAAAGGGGGCTGAATATGTAGCACTCCCTTAACAAACGTCTGAACATCAGGCAGTGAAGCCAGTTCTTTTTGAAAGAAAATGGATAGGGCCGAAATGTGGACCTTTATGGACCCTAATTTTAGGCCCATAGTCACACCTGACTGTAGGAAGTGCAGGAATCGACCCAGCTGGAATTCCTCTGTAGGGGCCTTCCTGGCCTCACACCAAGCAACATATTTTCGCCATATACGGTGATAATGCTTTGCTGTCACGTCCTTCCTAGCTCTTATCAGCGTAGGAATCACTTCATCCGGAATACCCTTTTCTGTTAGGATCCGGCATTCAACCGCCATGCCATCAAACGCAGCCGCGGTAAGTCTTGGAAAAGACAGGGCCCCTGTTGCAACAGGTCCTGTCTGAGAGGCAGAGGCCATGGGTCCTCTGTGATCATTTCTTGTAGTTCTGGGTACCAAGTCCTTCTTGGCCAATCCGGAACGATGAGTATTGTTCTCACTCCTCTTTTTCTTACTATTCTCAGTACCTTGGGTATGAGAGGAAGAGGAGGAAACACATAGACTGACTGGAACACCCACGGTGTTACTAGCGCATCCACAGCTATCGCCTGAGGGTCCCTTGACCTGGCGCAATATCTTTTTAGCTTTTGTTGAGGCGGGACACCATCATGTCCACCTGTGGCAGTTCCCATCGATTTGTAATCTGTGTGAAGACTTCTTGATGAAGTCCCCACTCTCCCGGGTGGAGGTCGTGTCTGCTGAGGAAGTCTGCTTCCCAGTTGTCCACTCCCGGAATGAACACTGCTGACAGTGCTTGCACGTGATTCTCCGCCCAACGAAGAATCTTTGTGGCTTCCTTGGAAGCTAAGCAGTGTTTGGCCTGGTTAGTACTTGGATGAGAGACCACCTGGGAATACAAAGTGATGTAGGTATTTTTATACTGCCAACACCGTTCTGTTGATGCATTCCATTTTCAAACTTATTCATTTATGTACCAGTAGTTAGAAGTAGAAAAGTTCTAACAGAAACCACAAAGCTCATCTACAGCCACACCACACTGGATACGCCCAATCTCATCTGACATTGGAAGCTAAGCAGTGTTAGGCCTGGTTAGTACTTGGATGGGAGACCACCTGGGAATACAAAGTGATGTAGGTATTTTTATACTGCCAACACCGTTCTGTTGATGCATTCCAATTTCAATCTTATTCATTTATGTACCAGTAGTTAGAAGTAGAAAAGTTCTAACAGAAACCACAAAGCTCATCTACAGCCACACCACACTGGATACGCCCAATATCATCTGATCTTGGAAGCTAAGAAGTGTTGGGCCTGGTTAGTACTTGGATGGGAGACAACCTGGGAATACAAGGTGCTGGAGGTATTTTTACACTGCCAACACCATTCTGTTGATGCATTCCATTTTCAAACTTATTCATTTATGTACCAGTAGTTAGAAGTAGAAAAGTTCTAACAGAAACCACAAAGTTCATCTACAGCCAGACCACACTGGATACGCCCAATCTCATCTGACCTTGGAAGCTAAGCAGTGTTAGGCCTGGTTAGTACTAGTGATGAGCGGGTTCGGTTTCTCGGAAACTGAACCCCCCCGAACTTCACGCTTTTTACACGGGTCCGAGGCAGACTCGGATCTTCCCGCCTTGCTCGGCTAACCCGAGCGCGCCCGAACGTCATCATCCCGCTGTCGGATTCTCGCGAGGCTCGTATTCTATCGCGAGACTCGGATTCTATATAAGGAGCCGCGCGTCGACGCCATTTTCACACGTGCATTGAGATTGATAGGGAGAGGACGTGGCTGGCGTCCTCTCCGTTTAGAGTAGACTAGAGAGTAGTAGAGACACTTGATTTACTAATTTTGGGGAGCATATTAGGAGTACTACTTGCTGATAGTGTGACCAGTGACCACCAGTTTAATTAATCCGTTCTCTGCCTGAAAAAAAAATGATACACAGTGTGACACAGTCACATACCATATCTGTGCTCAGCCTCAGTGTGCCCTCAGTGTGCTGCATCATCTATGTAATACTGTATATCTGACTGTGCTGAGTGCTCACTGCTCACACAGCTTAATTGTGGGGGAGACTGGGGAGCAGTTATAGCAGGAGTACATATTTTAACAGTGCACACTTTTGCTGCCAGAGTGCCACTGCCAGTGTGACTGACCAGTGACCACTGACCACCAGTATATTGTGATTGTCTGCCTGAAAAAGTTAAACACTCGTCGTGTGGTGTTTTTATTCTATAAATGCATTCTGCTGACATGGCCGCATTCTGTTGCCACTGCTTCTTGTGCCGCCCTGTCGGTTTACATGGGCGACCGCCGTGATGTTGTCTGACTGAATCAGCACTGGTTGGTCTCGAAGCAGGGGCTCCGCTTGACTCAGGGCGTTGTATATGGCCCTTAGTTCCAGTATATTTATGTGCAGACAAGTCTCCTGACTTGACCACAGCCCTTGGAAGTTTCTTCCCTGAGTGACTGCCCCCCATCCGCGGAGGCTTGCATCCGTGGTCACCAGGACCCAGTCCTGTATGCCGAACCTGCGGCCCTCAAGAAGATGAGCACTCTGCAGCCACCACAGAAGAGACACCCTGGCCCTCGGGGACAGGGTGATCAGCCGATGCATCTGAAGATGCGATCCGGACCACTTGTCCAACAGATCCCACTGAAAGATCCTCGCATGGAACCTGCCGAAGGGAATGGCTTTGTATGAGGCCACCATCTTTCCCAGGACTCGCGTGCAGTGATGCACCGACACCTGTTTTGGTTTTAGAAGGTCCCTGACCAGAGTCACGAGCTCCTGAGCCTTCTCCTCCGGGAGAAACACCTTCTTCTGTTCTGTGTCCAGAATCATGCCCAGGAAGGGCAGACGCGTCAAAGGAATCAGCTGCGACTTTTGAATATTCAGAATCCAGCCGTGCTGTTGCAACACTTCTTGAGAGTGTGCTACGCTGATCAACAACTGCTCCCTGGACCTCGCCTTTATGAGGAGATCGTCCAAGTACGGGATAACTGTAACTCCTTGCTTCCGAAGGAGTACCATCATTTCCGCCATTACCTTGGTAAATATTCTCGGTGCCGTGGACAGGCCAAACGGCAACGTCTGGAACTGGTAGTGACAGTCCTGTTCCACAAACCTGAGGTACTCCTGGTGAGGTGGATAAATGGGGACATGCAAGTAAGCATCCTTGATGTCCAGAGATACCATAAAATCCCCTTCTTCCAGGCTTGCAATGACCGCTTTGAGCGATTCCATTTTGAACTTGAATTTCTTTATATAAAAGTTCAGGGATTTTAAAATCAGAATGGGTCTTACCGAACCATCCGGCTTCGGTACCACAAACATTGTGGAATAGTAACCCCTTCCCTGTTGAAGGAGGGGGACCATTATTATCACTTGCTGGAGGTACAGCTTGTGAATTGCCGCCAGCACTACCTCCCTTTCCATGGGGGAAGCTGGCAAGGCTGATTTTAGGTAACGGTGAGGGGGAGTCTCTTTGAATTCCAGCTTGTATCCTTGAGACACAATTTGTACAGCCCAAGGATCCACTTGCGAGCGAACCCACTGGTTGCTGAATTTTCGGAGACGCGCCCCCACCGCTCCTGGCTCCGCCTGTGGAGCCCCAGCGTCATGCGGTGGACTTAGTGGAAGCCGGGGAGGACTTTTGTTCCTGGGAACTAGCTGCATGGTGCAGTTTCTTTCCTCTACCCCTGCCTCTGACAAGAAAGGATGCACCTCTGACCTTCTTGCTTTTCTGAGAACGAAAGGACTGAATTTGATAATACGGTGCTTTCTTAGGCTGTGAGGAAACCTGAGGCAAGAAAGTCGACTTTCCAGCTGTCGCTGTGGACACGAGGTCCGAGAGACCGTCCCCAAACAATTCCTCACCCTTATAAGGCAAAACCTCCATGTGTTTTTTAGAATCTGCATCTCCTATCCATTGCCGAGTCCATAAGACCCTTCTGGCAGAAATGGACATTGCATTAATTCTAGAGCCCAGCAGGCAAATGTCCCTCCGGGCATCCCGCATATATAAGACGGCGTCTTTTATATGGCCCTGGGTTAGCAAAACAGTATCCCTGTCCAGGGCATCTATGTCCTCTGACAGAGTATCTGTCCATGTTGCTACAGCGCTACACATCCAGGCCGAAGCAATAGCTGGTCTCAGTAGAGTACCAGAGTGTGTATAAACTGACTTCAGGATAGCTTCTTGTTTCCTATCCGCAGGATCCTTTAGGGCGGCCGTATCCTGAGACGGCAGGGCCACCTTCTTAGATAAGCGTGTCAGCGCCTTGTCTACCCTAGGGGAGGATTCCCAACGTAACCTGTCCATTGGCGGGAATGGGTACACCATCAGAGGCTTTTTGGAAATCACTACTTTCTTATCAGGGGAACTCCACGCTTCTTCACATAATTCATTTAATTCATGTGAAGGGGGAAAAGTCACTGCCTGCTTTTTCTCCCCAAACATATACACCCTCTTGTCAGGGACAGTTTTAACCTCTGAAATGTGCAATACATCCTTTATTGCAATAATCATGTAGCAGATGGCCTTGGTCATCTTAGGCTGTAAATGTGCCTCATCATCGTCGACACTGGAGTCGGACTCCGTGTCGGCATCTGTGTCAACCATCTGAGATAGTGGGCGTTTATGAGACCCTGACGGCCTCTGAGTCGCCTGGGCAGGCCCGGGTTGAGACCCCGGCTGTCCCAAGGCTGCAGCGTCATCAAACCTTCTATGTAAGGAGCTTACATTATCATTTAAGACCTTCCACATATCCATACAATCAGGTGTCGGCCCCGACGGCAGCGACACCACATTTATCTGCACTTGCTCCGCCTCCACGTAACCCTCCTCATCAAACATGTTGACACAGCCGTACCGAAACACTGCACACACACAGGGAATGCTCTGACTGAGGACAGGACCCCACAAAGGCCTTTGGGGAGACAGAGAGAGAGTAAGCCAGCACACACCACAGCGCTATATAACCCAGGGATTTACACTAAAATAAGTGATTACCCAGTAGCTGCTGATTTTATGTCTTTTGCGCATGAAATTTATGTGCCCCCCCACCCCCCCTCTCTTTTTCCCTTTCTGTACCTGGATACTTCAGGGGAGAGCCTGGGGAGCTGCTTCCAGCGGAGCTGTGAAGAGAAAATGGTGCTGGTTAGTGCTGAGGAAGAAGGCCCCGCCCCCTCAGCGGCGGGCTTCTGTCCTGCTTTCAATGTGTAAAAATGGCGGGGGCTCGGACATATATACAGTCCCTGACTGTATACTGTATATGTCTATATTTTGCCAAAAAAGGTATTAATTTGCTGCCCAGGGCGCCCCCCCCTGCGCCCTGCACCCTACAGTGACCGGAGTGTGCGGTGTGCTGTGGGAGCAATGGCGCACAGCTGCAGTGCTGTGCGCTACCTTAAGTGAAGACAGGAGTCTTCTGCCGCCGATTTCGATGTCTTCTTGCTTCTGCTGGCTGCTGTACTTCTGGCTCTGCGAGGGGGACGGCGGCGTGGCTCCGGGAACGGACAATCAAGGTCAGGTACCTGTGTACGATCCCTCTGGAGCTAATGGTGTCCAGTAGCCTAAGAAGCGCAACCTAGCTGCAGTGAGTAGGTTTGCTTCTCTCCCCTCAGTCCCACGTAGCTCTCTGAAAATAAAAAACCTAACAATATAATTTCTTTACTAGTAAGCTCAGGAGAGCCCACTAGGAGCACCCAGCTCTGGCCGGGCACAGATTCTAACTGAGGTCTGGAGGAGGGGCATAGAGGGAGGGGCCAGTGCACACCAGATAGTACCTAATCTTTCTTTAGAGTGCCCAGTCTCCTGCGGAGCCCGTCTATTCCCCATGGTCCTTACGGAGTCCCCAGCATCCACTAGGACGTTAGAGAAAGCATGATTTAATGTTATGTAGGGAGTGTGAAAATGCCAGAATAGCGTAGCCACTGCACAGACGTTGTATATAGTCAGATATGAGGACCAGTAAATTTCAGACGGCAGATGTGTTTTTGTCATAGCGGACCACAATCAGTTTTTAGGACTTGTAATCTAACACGTTAGTGAGGCATGAACCAATTTGTCCTGTCCATTGAACAATATTAAAGTGATTGAAAATGTACTATAATCAATAATACAAGTCAGAACACTCTGCACAGCTGCTGTGCCTCTCTATTAAGATCTCTGAGACACGTGCCAGACAGGAATCTACCCAACACAGCTTTTGCTCATTAATACCATTGTGGTACAGCCGTATTAATACAGATAATATTGTATTCAAATATTTACTGCACACATTGGGTGTGGGATACTTTGATTCTTAACCAACGGCACGTACAGAACCGCTGTATTATTATAGGAATCTGCTAGGTGTGTGCAACTTGCTATATTAAAGATGTATCTATCTAACTAATTAAAACAGCTACACAGGGTGCTCCTCTAGCACAAAATCAATAGGTCTTTATTAGAATCTATTTACAGTTGCTGCAGACCTAGAGGTTATTACGATTCAGGCCGGCAGCACAGTTGGATGCGGAGTCCGCACTTTGAACCTACACATCAGGGTCCCACTAATTAATATAAGTGCAGTGGCAATTAACAAGCATGCTGTACACATATTAGACGATGAGATAGGATAATTGTTTATGATTTGAACTTTTATCTATATCTATACGGTTAAAATTATCATAATGAGGATTGTAATGGGGATACATCCCTTTAATATTTAACATTAATAATTGATGGGACATAGTAGCCATGATATCAAGATGGCAGGCAATATAGCCACTGTGATCTCTGATCACACTCTGGACATAATAACCCCTACAGTATTTACGGGGAGTCTGAATGCGGAGAACAGCGGCAGCCGCCTACAATAAAAGTATCTGCATTCATAAATATCCATAATTGACGTGACCCAACTTACACATAAAAGTTGGAATAATTTATTATTTAGGGACCAATACTAAGCAGACTTGGATAGCAGGGACGTGCAGTCAGGGGAGGCAGGGGAGGCAGTGCCTCCCCTGTGATTAATTATTAAAATAATATAAAGAAGATACTTATGACACAGATTCTGTGTCATAAGTATATTCTTTATGTAATTCTAATAATTTTCCTGGTTTAAATGTGTTTGGGAGGCACTGATAGCAGTGCCTCCCAAACATAATGGAAACGGGACTGAGCGGGGGGCGGGGCCAAGCACTGGGCTGTAAAAGCCCATTCAAATAGATAGGGAAAGCGGCACTTCTACAAGTGCCTCGCTGACAGGGACACCACCCCCATGTCAGCGAGGCACCTGTGATTGGACAGCGGATCCAGTGCTGGATCCGCTGTCCAATCCCACACATGCGGCGCTGGAGGCGGCGGGTCCCGGCGGTGAGTGTCGCTGGAGGTAGGCGGGAGTGCGGTTCTCCCCCGACCTCCTCCGTTTACCTGCTGACCCAAGCGCCGTGGTGTGCGGCTATCCGCTCCTCCCGCTGACCGGAGCGGCTCTCTCTCCTCCGGTGCGGCTCTCTCCCCAGCAGCAGCAGAGGTAGTGTGTGTGTGTTGTGTGTGTGTCCAGCAGCGCGCGGGGGGGTAGTGTGTGTGTGTTGCGTGTGTGTGCTCGTCCCCAGCAGCAGCAGGTGGGGGAATAGGGGAGGGGGGATGTCCAGCAGCAGCAGGTTATTGTATCGAGCAGCAGGTAGGAGGGAGGAGGGGTGTGCAGCAGCAGGTGTGTGTGTGGGGGGGTGCAGCAGAGGTAGTGTGTGTGTGTGTGTGTTGCGTGTGTGTGTGTCTCCAGCAGCAGCAGGTGGGGGGGGAGGAATGATGTCCAGCAGCAGCAGGTTATTGTATCCAGCAGCAGGTAGGAGGGAGGGTGTGTGTGTGTGCAGCAGCAGGTGTGGGGGTGTGTGCAGCAGAGGTAGTGTGTGTGTGTGTGTTGCGTGTGTGTGTCCCCAGCAGCAGCAGGTGGGGGGGGGATGTCCAGCAGCAGCAGGTTATTGTATCCAACAGCAGGTAGGAGGGAGGGGTGTGTGTGCTGCAGCAGGTGTGGGGGGGAGGGGTGTGCAGCAGAGGTAGTGTGCGTGTGTGTGTATGTGTGTTGCGTCAGTGGCATGCGGTGAGGTCAGTGGCTGGTGAGGCACTACAGCCATAATGTCCGCCGCATCCTGCCGATGACCCCTACTGCCGCCGAGCCAATGCCCGCTACTGCCTCTGAGCCGATGCCCACCGATGCCAATGGCTTACAAACTCTCCCACCATCAACTGACCCAGCCCTCCGCCACTAATTTGCATCTCAGTCCGATGCCGCCAATGCCCGCTGCCTGCCTGCTCATCATACTTGTGATATATTGTACATTTTTATAGAAAAAAAATAAAAGATTAGTGTTTGGGACTGGGAAGAGAGTGGGAGGAGGGTATGAATGCAATTTTATTGTCCAGGGCTTCCATTAACTTAATGGAGAAGGGGCTGAATGGGTTAAAAAAATGTAAAAAAAAAATGCGTGAGGTCCCCCCTCCTAAGTATAACCAGCCTCGGGCTCTTTGAGCCGGTCCTGGTTGTTTAAATACTGGGGGAAAATTGGACAGGGGTTCCCCATATTTAGACAACCAGCACCGGGCTCTTAGTCCGGTCCTGGTTCCAAAAATACGGGAGACAAAACACGTAGGGGTCCCCCGTATTTTTAAAACCAGCACCGGGCTCCACTAGCCAGGGACATAATGCCACAGCCGGGGGACACATTTATGTAGGTCCTTGCGGCCGTGGCATTACCCCCCCAACTAGTCACCCCTGGCCGGGGTTCCCTGGAGGAGTGGGGACCCCTTACATCAAGGGGTCACCCCCCCTCCAGGCACCCAAGGGCCAGGGGTGAAGCCCGAGGCTGTCCCCAGCACCCCTGGGCGGTGGGTGCCGGGCTGATAGCCATGTGTGTAAAAAAAATTATATATTTTTTTGTTGTGGAACTACAAGGCCCAGCAAGCCTCCCCGGCTTGCTGGTACTTGGAGAACCTTAAGTACCAGCATGCGGGGAAATAACGGGCCCGCTGGTACCTGTAGTTCTACAACAACAAAAATACCCAAATAAAGACACAACTCACACACCGTGAAAGTAAAAATTTATTAACACACACTTACACACTCACACATACTTACCTACATCCCACGTCGGTCACGTCCACTTGTCCAGTAGAATCCAATAGGGGTACCTGTAAAAATGAGAGACAGATTACTTACCTACATCCCACGCCGATCACGTCCACTTGTACAGTAGAATCCAATAGGGTAGGGGTACCTGTAAAAATGAACATTATACTTACAAACTGAGAGAGAGAGAAAGAGAGAGAGAGAGAGAGGGTGGGATGTACTAAGCAGTAATATAGCAGTAAAACCTGTTACCGGCCCGATGTCTTTTCCCCGTATGTTCTATTAATCCTCAGCCTACTGCGCTGTCAGTTGCTTCCGCATCTCTTGTTACACGTGACTTCTTCGGCACGGCACCTGCTCTCATAGGTAGCCTATTGTTCCACCACGGGCACTGTATGTACGAACGTACAGGACCCGTCACCTCCAGGCATATGTGCCATCGTTTAATGATCGGAGGTGATGGGTCCCGTACGTTCGTATATACGGTGCCCACGGTGGAACAATAGGCTACCTATGAGAGCAGGTATCGTGCAGAAGTCACATGTAACAGGTGCAAGTGATAGGCTGGGGGTTAATTATATACGGGGAAAAGATATTGAGCTGGTAGGACACACACACCCCCCTACCTGCTGCTGGGGAGAGCCTCCCGCTGCACACACACACACCCCTACCTGCTGTTGGGGAGAGCCACACGCTGCACGTACACACCCCTACCTGCTGCTGGGGAGATCCACACGCTGCATGCACACACCCCTACCTGCTGCTGGGGAGAGCCACACGCTGCACGCACACACCCCTACCTGGTACTGGGGAGAGCCACACGCTGCACGCACACACCCCTACCTGCTGCTGGGGAGAGCCGCACGAGACCGACACACACACCCCTACCTGCTGCTGCACACACAAACACACACACACACCCTACCTGCTGCTGCACCCCCCCCCTCCCTCCTACCTGCTGCTGAATACAATAACCTGCTGCAGCTAGACATTCCCCCTGCCCCCCCCCCACCAGCGGCTGCTGGGGACACACACGCAACACACACACACACACACACACACACACACACTACCTCTGCTGCACTCACATACACACACACCCCCTCCCTCCTACCTGCTGCTGGATACAATAACCTTCTGCTGCTGGATATCCCCCCTCCCCCTCCCCACCTGCTGCTGCTGGGGACACACACACACGCAACACACACACACTACCTCTGCTGCACCCCCCCCCCCCTCCTACCTGCTGCTGGATACAATAAACTGCTGCTGCTGGACATCCCCCCTCCCCCCCACCTGCTGCTGCTGGGGACACACACACGCAACACACACACACACACACACACACACACACACACACACACTACCTCTGCTGCACACCCCCCCCACACCTGCTTCTGCACACACCCCCTCCCTCCTACCTGCTGCTGGATACAATAACCTGCTGCTGCTGGACATCCCCCCTCCCCCCCACCTGCTGCTGCTGGGCACACACACGCAACACACACACACACACACACACACTACCTCTGCTGCCCCCCCCCCCCCACACACACACCTGCTGCTGCACACACCCCTCCCTCCTACCTGCTGCTCGATACAATAACCTGCTGCTGCTGGACATCCCCCTCACCTGCTGCTGCTGGGGACGAGCGCACACACACAACACACACACACACTACCCCCCCCGCGCGCTGCTGGACACACACACAACACACACACACTACCTCTGCTGTTGCTGGGGAGAGAGCCGCACCGGAGGAGAGAGAGCCGCTCCGGTCAGCGGGAGGAGGGGATAGCCGCACACCACGGTGCTTGGGTCAGCAGGTAGACGGAGGAGGTTCTGGGGAGAGCCGCACTCCCGCCTACCTCCAGCGACACTCACCGCCGGGACCCGCCGCCTCCAGTGCCACATGTGTGGGATTGGACAGCGGATCCAGCACTTAACCAGGCCCAACACTGCTTAGCTTCCAAGATCAGATGAGATTGGGCGTATCCAGTGTGATGTGGCTGTAAATGAGCTTTGTGGTTTCTGTTAGAACTTTTCTACTTCTAACTACTGGTAAATAAATGAAACAGTTTGAAAATGGAATGCATCAACAGAACGGTGTTGGCAGTATAAAAATACCTACAGCACCTTGTATTCCCAGGTGGTGTCCCATCCAAGTACTAACCAGGCCCAACACTGCTTAGTTTCTAAGATCAGATGAGATTGGGTGTATCCATTGTGGTGTGGCTGTAGATGAGCTTTGTGGTTTCTGTTAGAACTTTTCTACTTCTAACTTCTGGTACATAAATGAATAAGTTTGAAAATGGAATGCATAAAGAGAACGGTGTTGGCAGTATAAAAATACCTACAGCACCTTGTATTCCCAGGTGGTCTCCCATCCAAGTACTAACCACGCCCAACACTGCTTAGCTTCCAAGATCAGATGAGATTGGGCGTATCCAGTGTGGTGTGGCTGTAAATGAGCTTAGTGGTTTCTGTTAGTACTTTTCTACTTCTAACTACTGGTACATAAATGAATAAGTTTGAAAATGGAATGCATCAACAGAACGGTGTTGGCAGTATAAAAATACCTACAGCACCTTGTATTCCCAGGTGGTCTCCCATCCAAGTACTAACCACGCCCAACACTGCTTAGCTTCCAAGATCAGATGAGATTGGGTGTATCCAGTGTGGTGTGGCTGTAAATGAGCTTAGTGGTTTCTGTTAGTACTTTTCTACTTCTAACTACTGGTACATAAATGAATAAGTTTGAAAATGGAAAGCATCAACAGAACGGTGTTGGCAGTATAAAAATACCTACAGCACCTTGTATTCACAGGTGGTCTCCCATCCAAGTACTAACCAGGCCCAACACTCCTTAGCTTCCAAGATCAGATGAAATTGGGCGTATCCAATGTGGTGTGGCTGTAGATGAGCTTTGTGGTTTCTGTTAGAACTTTTCTACTTCTAACTACTGGTATATAAATGCAAAAGTTTGAAAATGGAATGCATCAACAGAACGGTGTTGGCAGTATAAAAATACCTACAGCACCTTGTATTCCCAGGTGGTCTTCCATCTAAGTACTAACCAGGCCCAACACTGCTTAGCTTCCAAGATCATATGAGATTGGGCGTATCCAGTGTGGTGTGGCTGTACATGAACTTTGTGGTTTCTGTTAGACCTTTTCTACTTCTAGCTACTGGTACATAAATGAATAAGTTTGAAAATGGAATGAATCAACAGAACAGTATTGGCAGTATAAAAATACCTACAGCACCTTGTATTCCCAGGTGGTCTCCCATCCAAGTACTAACCAGGCCCAACACTCATAGCTTCGAAGATCAGATTAAATTTGGCGTATCCAGTGTGGTGAGGTGTGGCTGTAGATGAGTTTTGTGGTTTCTGCTAGAACTTTTCTACTTCTAGCTACTGGTAAATAAATGAAAAAGTTTGAAAATGGAATGCATCAACAGAACGGTGTTGGCAGTATAAAAATACCTACAGCACCTTGTATTCACAGGTGGTCTCCCATCCAAGTACTAACCAGGCCCAAAACTGCATAGCTTCCAAAATCAGATGAGAATGGGTGTATCCAGTGTGGAGTGGCTGTAGATGAGCTTTGTGGTTTCTGTTAGAACTTTTCTACTTCTAACTACTGGTAAATAAATGAAAAAGTTTGAAATTGGAATGCATCAACAGAACGGTGTTGGCAGTATTAAAATACCTACAGCACCTTGTATTCCCAGGTGGTCTCCAATCCAAGTACTAACCAGGCCCAACACTGCTTAGCTTCCAAGATCAGATGAGGTTGGGCGCATCCAGTGTGGTGTGGCTGTAGATGAGCTTTGTGGTTTCTGTTAGAACTTTTCTACTTCTAACTACTGGTACATAAATGAATAAGTTTGAAAATGGAATGCATCAACAGAACGGTGTTGGCAATATAAAAATACCAACAGCACTTTGTATTCCCAGGTGGTCTCCCATCCAAGCACTAACCAGGCACAACACTGCTTAGCTTCCAAGATCAGATGAGATTGGGCGCATCCAGCATGGTGTGGCTGTAGATGAGCTTTGTGGTTTCTTTTAGTACTTTTCCACTTCTAGCTACTGGTACATACATGAATACATTTGAAAATGGAATGCATCAACAGAACGGTGTTTGCAGTATAAAAATACCTACAGCACCTTGTATTCCCAGGTGGTAACCCATAGAAGTACTAACCAGGCCCAACACTGCTTAGCTTACAAGATCAGATGAGATTGAGCGTATCCAGTGTGGTGTGGCTGTATATGAGCTTTGTGGTTTCTGTTAGAACTTTTCTACTTCTAACTACTGGTACATAAATGAATAAGTTTGAAAATGGAATGCATCAACAGAACAGTATTGGCAGTATAAAAATACCTACAGCACCTTGTATTCCCAGGTGGTCTCCCATCCAAGTACTAACCAGGCCCAACACTGCTTAGTTTCTAAGATCAGATGAGATTGGGTGTATCCATTGTGGTGTGGCTGTAGATGAGCTTTGTGGTTTCTGTTAGTACTTTTCTACTTCTAACTTCTGGTACATAAATGAATAAGTTTGAAAATGGAATGCATAAAGAGAACGGTGTTGGCAGTATAAAAATACCTACAGCACCTTGTATTCCCAGGTGGTCTCCCATCCAAGTACTAACCACGCCAAACACTTCTTAGCTTCCAAGATCAGATGAGATTGGGCGTATCCAGTGTGGTGTGGCTGTAAATGAGCTTAGTGGTTTCTGTTAGTACTTTTCTACTTCTAACTACTGGTACATAAATGAATAAGTTTGAAAATGGAATGCATCAACAGAACGGTGTTGGCAGTATAAAAATACCTACAGCACCTTGTATTCCCAGGTGGTCTCCCATACAAGTACTAAGCAGGCCCAACACTGCTTAGCTTCCAAGATCAGATGAGATTGAGCGTATCCAGTGTGGTGTGGCTGTCGATGAGCTTTGTGGTTTTTGTTAGAACTTTTCTACTTCTAACTACTGGTACATAAATGAATAAGTTTGAAAATGGAATGCATCAACAGAACAGTGTTGGCAGTATAAAAATACCTACAGCACCTTGTATTCCCAGGTGGTCTCCCATCCAAGTACTAACCAGGCCCAACACTCATAGCTTCCAAGATCAAATGAAATTGGGCGTATCCAGTGTGGTGTGGCTGTAGATGAGCTTTGTGGTTTCTGCTAGAACTTTTCTACTTCTAGCTATTGGTAAATAAATGAAAAAGTTTGAAAATGGAATGCATCAACAGAACGGTGTTGGCAGTATAAAAATACCTACAGCACCTTGTATTCACAGGTGGTCTCCCATCCAAGTACTAACCAGGCCCAACACTCCATAGCTTCCAAGATCAGATGAAATTGGGCGTATCCAGTGTGGTGTGGCTGTAGATGAGCTTTGTGGTTTCTGCTAGAACTTTTCTACTTCTATCTACTTGTAAATAAATGAAAAAGTTTGAAAATGGAATGCATCAACAGAACGGTGTTGGCAGTATAAAAATACTTACAGCACCTTGTATTCACAGGTGGTCTCCCATCCAAATACTAACCAGGCCCAAAACTGCATAGCTTCCAAAATCAGATGAGAATGGGTGTATCCAGTGTGGAGTGGCTGTAGATGAGCTTTGTGGTTTCTGTTAGAACTTTTCTACTTCTAACTACTGGTAAATAAATGAAAAAGTTTGAAAATGGAATGCATCAACAGAACGGTGTTGGCAGTATAAAAATACCTACAGCACCTTGTATTCCCAGGTGGTATCCCATCCAAATACTAACCAGGCCCAACACTGCTTAGCTTACAAGAACAGATGAGATTGAGCATATCCAGTGTGGTGTGGCTGTAGATGAGCTTTGTGGTTTCTGTTAGAACTTTTCTACTTTTAACTACTGGTACATAAATGAATAAGTTTGAAAATGGAATGAATCAACAGAACAGTATTGGCAGTATAAAAATACCTACAGCACCTTGTATTCCAAGGTGGTCTCCCATCCAAGTACTAACCAGGCCCAACACTGCTTAGTTTCTAAGATCAGATGAGATTGGGTGTATCCATTGTAGTGTGGCTGTAGATGAGCTTTGTGGTTTCTGTTAGTACTTTTCTACTTCTAACTTCTGGTACATAAATGAATAAGTTTGAAATTGGAATGTATAAAGAGAACGGTGTTACATAGAAACATAGAAACATAGAATTTGACGGCAGATAAGAACCACTTGGCCCATCTAGTCTGCCCCTTTTTTATTTTATCCTTTAGGCAATCTCAACCCTTTTTTAATCTTGATTCTTTGTAAGGATATTCATATGCCTGTCCCAAGCATGTTTAAATTGCCCTACAGTCTTAGCCTCTACCACCTCTGATGGGAGGCTATTCCACTTATCCACTACCCTTTCTGTGAAGTAATTTTTCCTTAAATTTCCCCTGAACCTCCCCCCCTCCAGTCTCAATGTATGCCCTCGAGTTCTAATACTTCTTTTCCTTTGAAGAATGTTTCCCTCCTGAACTTTGTTAAGACCCTTTATATATTTGAAAGTTTCTATCATGTCTCCCCTTTCCCTTCTCTCCTCCAAACTATACATGTTAAGATCTTTTAGCCTTTCCGGGTAAGTTTTGTGATGTAGGCCATGCACCATTTTAGTTGCCCTTCTTTGTACACTCTCTAATGTATTTATATCCTTCTGGAGATAGGGTCTCCAGAACTGGACACAGTATTCCAGATGGGGCCTTACCAATGACCTATACAGTGGCATTATCACTTCTTTTTTCCTGCTACTGATTCCTCTCCCTATGCAACCAAGCATCTGACTTGCCTTTCTCATTGCTTTGTTGCATTGCTTTCCTGCCTTCAAGTCACTTGAAATAGTGACTCCTAAATCTCTTTCCTCCTCAGTAGTTTCCATTATAGTACCCTTGATACTATACTTAGCCTTTGGGTTTTTGAGACCCAAGTGCATGATTTTGCATTTTTTAGCATTAAACTGTAGTTGCCACGTTCTTGACCATTTCTCAAGCCTACCTAGGTCATCAATCATTTGTTTGACCCCTCCCGGTGTGTCTACCCTGTTGCATATCTTTGTATCATCTGCAAAAAGGCATATCTTCCCTTCAATACCATCTGCAATGTCACCAACAAAGATATTAAAGAGAACTGGACCAAGTACAGATCCCTGGGGTACTCCACTGGTAACATTTCCCTCCATAGATTGCACTCCATTAACTACAACTGTCTGTTTCCTATCCTGCAACCAGGTTCTTATCCATTTCACTAATTTATAATCCACCCCCAGGCTTTCAAGTTTATTTAGCAGTCTGTGATGTGGGACAGTGTCAAATGCCTTACTAAAGTCTAGATATGCTACATCTACAGCTCCCCCTTGATCTATTATTTTCATCACAGAGTCAAAAAAGTCAATAAGATTTGTTTGGCATGATCTCCCACCAGTAAATCCATGCTGTTTTGGATCCTGTAAGTTGTTTGATTTAAGATATTCCACTACTCTTTCTTTTAATAGTTTTTCCATTACTTTCCCTACTACTGATGTAAGGCTTACTGGTCTGTAGTTACTTGCTTCTTCCTTGCTTCCACTTTTGTGCAGTGGAACTACATTTGCTCTTTTCCAGTCCTCTGGAATATCACCTGTATTTAGTGACTGGTTAAATAATTCTGTTAAAGGTGTAACCAGGACATCTTTTAGCTCTTTGAGTATCCTTGGGTGTATCCCATCTGGTCCCATTGATTTATCCACTTTTAGTTTTGAAAGTTCTGTTAGGACCTTCTCCTCTGTAAATGTATTTTCATCTACCTTATTTTTATGAATGTCCTTGCAATTTAACTGTGGCCCCATCCCTTCTTCTGTAGTAAATACTGAGCAAAAATAATTATTTAGGTGATCTGCTATTGCCTTGTCTCCCTCCACCAAATGCCCACTCTCTGTCTTAAGTCTTATTATTCCTCCATTTGATTTTCTCCTTTCACTTATATACTTAAAAAAAGTTTTGCCCCCTTTATCTACTGACTGGGCCATTTTCTCCTCAGCTTCTGCCTTTGCACGTCTGATCACTTTCTTAGCATCCTTCCGTCTGTCCAGATACTCCTCTTTGTCGTTATTATTTTGAGTCTGTTTGTATTTCCTAAAAGCCATCTTTTTTGCTTTCACACTAGTTGATACTACTTTTGTGAACCACACTGGCTTCCTTTTCCTGGTGCTTTTCCTAACCATTTTGATACAAAGGTCTGTTACACTTAGTAATGCACTTTTAATTTTTTTCCACCTCTCCTGCACCCCTTCCAAGTTTCTCCAGTCTGCCAATGAATCACTTAAACATCTCCCCATTTTAGCAAAGTCTGCATTTCTAAAATCCAACACCTTTGTTTTTGTGTGAGAGGAGTTGGATCCTGTCTTTATACTAAACCATACTGCTTGATGATCACTGGATCCCAGGTGCTCACCCACATATATATCAGATATCCTTTCACCATTTGTAAGAATTAGATCTAATATTGAGTCTTTGCGAGTGGGCTCCCTCACCAATTGCTTGAGAGATGCTCCCTGTAAGGAATGTAGAAATTTGCCACTTGTAGCTGAACTTGCAAAAGACCCCTCCCAATTTACATCAGGTAAATTAAAGTCTCCCATGATTATGACTTCTCCCTTAAAAGCCATTTTAGAGATGTCCAACAATAGGTTCCTGTCCAAATCCTGCCCCTGGCCTGGTGGTCTATAGATCAACCCAATGCGAATAATGTCCTTCTTCCCAGTTTCTATGGTGACCCAAAGGGCCTCAGTTTTGGCTTCAATATTTTGTATTAAAGTGGCATTTATGCTTTTTTTCACATACATTGCTACCCCTCCTCCTATTCTTCCTATTCTATCTTTCCTAAATAAATTGTATCCTGGTATAGTTAAGTCCCAGTCATGATTCTCATTGCACCAAGACTCTGTAATTGCCACAAAATCCAGGTTATCCCTTGTCATTATCGCAATTAGCTCTGGAATTTTGTCTCCTAAGCTCCTAGCATTTGCAGACATAGCTTTAAAAAATGTTTCTGTGCATTTGTTATTAGTAGCCATGTCTAGAGCGTACAAAATAAATGACAAGTTTAAAGTTGAAATTCCCTGTTTGGGGATGTTGCTCAGTATTTGTTTTCTTTTACTAATCAGTAATCATACTCTGTCCTTTACACCATGACTATACCTTACTAAATATAAAGACATAGTACACCTGACCACAATGGGTTAATGTTCAAAAGAGGTAATCACCAGTTAGTATGCAATACTAAACTGTTTCACTGAGCAACTTCCCCACACATGCAATGACATTTTCAAGAAATCATTACATAAAGAAACATACATAAGTTTGCATAAGAGAGAACTGTAGTGAGCAGATTGGGGATGCCTTTTCTTCGGTTTTGTAAAATTGGATGATATGCATAAGATGAATTACATACTTATGAGCATTAAGGCAGTCCTTTTGTGGTAGTGTTGGTGTGTTGATGTTTTCCTTCTGGTTTTCTTCGGTTTAACGCAGGTATAACGCTATTTTTATAATAACACTTTTATGTCAGCACTTCTATGAAAGCACTGCCAGCCGACGTCTATCCAGCCGTATACTAGACTTCAAATAGGAACAATATCCATGTGAATGCAATGATTGCAAACTCCACCCAAGACCATCCCCCTTTAAACTAAGGCCATAAATTAGCTTAGAAAAACAGACATTACATGCCAATAAGGCAGCCAACTATATCTCTACAAAGAGAAAAACATACAAGAAAAAAAAAAAAAAAAAACCCGTATTCAATATACCTAGACTATTCAAACATGAAATTCATTTGACATAATCAGCAAATGCAGTACAACTTGCAGGGATGTGTAGTTCAACGAATCATACCTAGACTATTCAAACATGAAATTCATTTGACATAATCAGCAAATGCAGTACAACTTGCAGGGATGTGTAGTTCAACGAATCATACCTAGACTATTCAAACATGAAATTCATTTGACATAATCAGCAAATGCAGTACAACTTGCAGGGATGTGTAGTTCAACGAATCATACCTAGACTATTCAAACATGAAATTCATTTGACATAATCAGCAAATGCAGTACAACTTGCAGGGATGTGTAGTTCAACGAATCATACCTAGACTATTCAAACATGAAATTCATTTGACATAATCAGCAAATGCAGTACAACTTGCAGGGATGTGTAGTTCAACGAATCATACCTAGACTATTCAAACATGAAATTCATTTGACATAATCAGCAAATGCAGTACAACTTGCAGGGATGTGTAGTTCAACGAATCATACCTAGACTATTCAAACATGAAATTCATTTGACATAATCAGCAAATGCAGTACAACTTGCAGGGATGTGTAGTTCAACGAATCATACCTAGACTATTCAAACATGAAATTCATTTGACATAATCAGCAAATGCAGTACAACTTGCAGGGATGTGTAGTTCAACGAATCATACCTAGACTATTCAAACATGAAATTCATTTGACATAATCAGCAAATGCAGTACAACTTGCAGGGATGTGTAGTTCAACGAATCATACCTAGACTATTCAAACATGAAATTCATTTGACATAATCAGCAAATGCAGTACAACTTGCAGGGATGTGTAGTTCAACGAATCATACCTAGACTATTCAAACATGAAATTCATTTGACATAATCAGCAAATGCAGTACAACTTGCAGGGATGTGTAGTTCAACGAATCATACCTAGACTATTCAAACATGAAATTCATTTGACATAATCAGCAAATGCAGTACAACTTGCAGGGATGTGTAGTTCAACGAATCATACCTAGACTATTCAAACATGAAATTCATTTGACATAATCAGCAAATGCAGTACAACTTGCAGGGATGTGTAGTTCAACGAATCATACCTAGACTATTCAAACATGAAATTCATTTGACATAATCAGCAAATGCAGTACAACTTGCAGGGATGTGTAGTTCAACGAATCATACCTAGACTATTCAAACATGAAATTCATTTGACATAATCAGCAAATGCAGTACAACTTGCAGGGATGTGTAGTTCAACGAATCATACCTAGACTATTCAAACATGAAATTCATTTGACATAATCAGCAAATGCAGTACAACTTGCAGGGATGTGTAGTTCAACGAATCATACCTGTTGAGCACAAAGAGTGATGAGGAGTTGGTTCACAAGTTCACAATTGACAACAGCTGATGATATAACTTAACGCAGGTATAACGCTATTTTTATAATAACACTTTTATGTCAGCACTTCTATGAAAGCACTGCCAGCCGACGTCTATCCAGCCGTATATAAAAATACCTACAGCACCTTGTATTCCCAGGTGATCTCCCATCCAAGTACTAACCACGCCCAACACTGCTTAGCTTCCAAGATCAGATGAGATTGGGCGTATCCAGTGTGGTGTGGCTGTAAATGAGCTTTGTGGTTTCTGTTAGAACTTTTCTACTTCTAACTACTGGTACATAAATGAATACATTTGAAAATGGAATGCATCAACAGAACGGTGTTGGCAGTATAAAAATACCTACAGCACCTTGTATTCCCAGGTGGTATCCCATCCAAATACTAACCAGGCCCAACACTGCTTAGCTTACAAGATCAGATGAGATTGAGCATATCCAGTGTGGTGTGGCTGTAGATGAGCTTTGTGGTTTCTGTTAGAACTTTTCTACTTTTAACTACTGGTACATAAATGAATAAGTTTGAAAATGGAATGAATCAACAGAACAGTATTGGCAGTATAAAAATACCTACAGCACCTTGTATTCCCAGGTGGTCTCCCATCCAAGTACTAACCAGGCCCAACACTGCTTAGTTTCTAAGATCAGATGAGATTGGGTGTATCCATTGTGGTGTGGCTGTAGATGAGCTTTGTGGTTTCTGTTAGTACTTTTCTACTTCTAACTACTGATACATAAATGAATAAGTTTGAAAATGGAATGCATCAACAGAACGGTGTTGGCAGTATAAAAATACCTACAGCACCTTGTATTCCCAGGTGGTCTCCCATCCAAGTACTAAGCAGGCCCAACACTGCTTAGCTTCCAAGATCAGATGAGATTCAGCGTATCCAGTGTGGTGTGACTGTAGATGAGCTTTGTGGTTTTTGTTAGAACTTTTCTACTTCTGACTACTGGTACATAAATGAATAAGTTTGAAAATGGAATGCATCAACAGAACAGTGTTGACAGTATAAAAATACCTACAGCACCTTGTATTGCTAGGTGGTCTCCCATCCAAGTACTAACCAGGCCCAACACTCATAGTTTCCAAGATCAGATGAAATTGGGCGTATCCAGTGTGGTGTGGCTGTAGATGAGCTTTGTGGTTTCTGCTAGAACTTTTCTACTTCTAGCTATTGGTAAATAAATGAAAAAGTTTGAAAATGGAATGCATCAACAGAACGGTGTTGGCAGTATAAAAACACTTACAGCACCTTGTATTCACAGGTGGTCTCCCATCCAAGTACTAACCAGGCCCAACACTCCTTAGCTTCCAAGATCAGATGAAATTGGGCGTATCCAGTGTGGTGTGGCTGTAGATGAGCTTTGTGGTTTCTGCTAGAACTTTTCTACTTCTAGCTACTGGTAAATAAATGAAAAAGTTTGAAAATGGAATGCATCAACAGAACGGTGTTGGCAGTATAAAAATACCTACAGCACCTTGTATTCCCAGGTGGTCTCCCATCCAAGTACTAACCACGCCCAACACTGCTTAGCTTCCAAGATCAGATGAGATTGAGCGTATCCAGTGTGGTGTGGCTGTATATGAGTTTAGTGGTTTCTGTTAGAACTTTTCTACTTCTAACTACTGATACATAAATGAATAAGTTTGAAAATGGAATGCATCAACAGAACGGTGTTGGAAGTATAAAAATACCTACAGCACCTTGTATTCCCAGGTGGTCTCCCATCCAAGTACTAAGCAAGCCCAACACTGCTTAGCTTCCAAGATCAGATGAGATTGAGCGTATCCAGTGTGGTGTGGCTGTAGATGAGCTTTGTGGTTTTTGTTAGAACTTTTCTACTTCTGACTACAGGTACATAAATGAATAAGTTTGAAAATGGAATGCATCAACAGAACAGTGTTGGCAGTATAAAAATAACTACAGCACCTTGTATTCACAAGTGGTCTCCCATCCAAGTACTAACCAGGCCCAACACTGCATAGCTTCCAAAATCAGATGAGATTGGGTGTATCCAGTGTGGAGTGGCTGTAGATGAGCGTTGTGGTTTCTGTTAGAACTTTTCTACTTCTAACTACTGTTAAATAAATGAAAAAGTTTGAAAATGGAATGCATCAACAGAACGGTGTTGGCAGTATAAAAATACTTACAGCACCTTGTATTCACAGGTGGTCTCCCATCCAAGTACTAACCAGGCCCAACACTCCTTAGCTTCCAAGATCAGATGAAATTGGGCGTATCCAGTGTGGTGTGGCTGTAGATGAGCTTTGTGGTTTCTGCTAGAACTTTTCTACTTCTAGCTACTGGTAAATAAATGAAAAAGTTTGAAAATGGAATGCATCAACAGAATGGTGTTGGCAGTATAAAAATACCTACAGCACCTTGTATTCACAGGTGGTCTCCCATACAAGTACTAACCAGGCCCAACACTGCATAGCTTCCAAAATCAGATGAGATTGGGTGTATCAGTGTGGAGTTGCTGTAGATGAGTTTTGTGGTTTCTGTTAGAGCTTTTCTACTTCTAACTACTGGTAAATAAATGAAAAAGTTTGAAAATGGAATGCATCAACAGAACGGTGTTGGCAGTATAAAAATACCTACAGCACCTTGTATTCCCAGGTGGTCTCCCATCCAAGTACTAACCAGGCCCAACACTGCTTAGCTTCCAAGATCACATGAGATTGGGCGTATCCAGTGTGGTGTGTCTGTAGATGAGCTTTGTGGTTTCTGTTAGACCTTTTCTACTTCTAGCTACTGGTACATAAATGAATACATTTGAAAATGGAATGCATCAACAGAACGGTGTTGGCAGTATAAAAATACTTACAGCACCTTGTATTCCCAGGTGGTATCCCATCCAAGTACTAGCCAGGCCCTACACTCATAGCTTCCAAGATCAGATGAAATTGGGCGTATCCAGTGTGGTGTGGCTATAGATGAGCTTTGCGGTTTCTGCTAGAACTTTTCTACTTCTAGCTACTGGTAAATAAATGAAAAAGTTTGAAAATGGAATGCATCAACAGAACGGTGTTGGCAGTATAAAAATACCTACAGCACCTTGTATTCCCAGGTGGTCTCCCATCCAAATACTAACCAGGCCCAAAACTGCATAGCTTCCAAAATCAGTAGAGAATGGGTGTATCCAGTGTGGAGTGGCTGTAGATGAGCTTTGTGGTTTCTGTTAGAACTTTTCTACTTCTAACTACTGGTAAATAAATGAAAAATTATGAAAATGGAATGCATCAACAGAACGGTGTTGGCAGTATAAAAATACCTACAGCACCTTGTATTCCTAGGTGGTATCCCATCAAAGTACTAACCAGGCCCAACACTGCTTAGTTTCCAAGATCAGATGAGATTGGGCGCATCCAGCGTGGTGTGGCTGTAGATGAGCTTTGTGGTTTCTGTTAGAACTTTTCTACTTCTAACTACTGGTACATAAATGAATTAGTTTGAAAATGGAATGCATCAACAGAACGGTGTTAGCAGTATAAAAATACCTACAGCACCTTGTATTCCAAGGTGGTCTCCCATCCAAGTACTAACCAGGCCCAACACTACTTAGCTTCCAAGATCAGATTAGATTTGGTGTATCCAATGTGGTGTGGCTGTAGATGAGCTTTGAGGTTTCTGTTAGAACTTTTCTACTTCTAACTACTGGTAAATAAATGAAAAAGTATGAAAATGGAATGCCTCAACAGAACGGTGTTGGCAGTATAAAAATACCTAAAACATCTTGTATTCCCAGGTGGTCTCCCATCCAAGTTCTAACCAGGCCCAACACTGCTTAACTTCCAAGATAATATGAGATTGGGTGCATACAGTGTGATGTGGCTGTAGATGAGCTTTGCGGTTTCTGTTAGAACTTTTCTACTTCTAACTACTGGTACATAAATGAATAAGTTTGAAAATGGAGTGCATCAACAGAACAGTGTTGCCAGTTTAAAATTACCTACAGCACCTTGTATTCCCAGGTGGTCTCCCATCCAAGTACTAACCAGGCCCAACACTCATAGCTTCCAAGATCAGATGAAATTGGGCGTATCCAGTGTGGTGTGGCTGTAGATGAGCTTTGTGGTTTCTGCTAGAACTTTTCTACTTCTAACTACTGGTAAATAAATGAAAAAGTTTGAAAATGGAATGCATCAACAGAACGGTGTTGGCAGTATAAAAATACCTACAGCACCTTGTATTCCCAGGTGGTATCCCATCCAAGTACTAACCAGGCCCAACACTGCTAAGCTTACAAGATCAGATGAAATTGGGCGTATCCAGTGTGGTGTGGCTGTAGATGAGCTTTGTGGTTTCTGCTAGAACTTTTCTACTTCTAACTACTGGTAAATAAATGAAAAAGTTTGAAAATGGAATGCATCAACAGAACGGTGTTGGCAGTATAAAAATACCAACAGCACCTTGTATTCCCAGGTGGTCTCCCATCCAAGTACTAACCAGGAACAACACTGCTTAGCTTCCAAGATCAGATAAGATTGAGCGCATCCAGCGTGGTGTGGCTGTAGATTAGCTTTGTGGTTTCTTTTAGTACTTTTCTACTTCTAGCTACTGGTACATAAATGAATACATTTGAAAATGGAATGCATCAACAGAACGGTGTTGGCAGTATAAAAATACCTACAGCACCTTGTATTCCCAGGTGGTATCCCATCCAAGTACTAACCAGGCCCAACACTGCTTAGCTTACAAGATCAGATGAGATTGAACGTATCCAGTGTGGTGTGGCTGTAGATGAGCTTTGTGGTTTCTGTTAGAACTTTTCTGCTTCTAACTACTGGTAAATAAATGAAATAGTTTGAAAATGGAATGCATCAACAGAACGGTGTTGGCAGTATAAAAATACCTACAGCACCTTGTATTCACAGGTGGTCTCCCATCCAAGTACTAACCAGGCCCAACACTGCTTAGTTTCTAAGATCAGATGAGATTGGGTGTATCCATTGTGGTGTGGCTGTAGATGAGCTTTGTGGTTTCTGTTAGTACTTTTCTACTTCTAACTTCTGGTACATAAATGAATAAGTTTGAAAATGGAATGCATAAAGAGAACGGTGTTGGCAGTATAAAAATACCTACAGCACCTTGTATTCCAAGGTGGTCTCCCATCCAAGTACTAACCAGGCCCAACACTACTTAGCTTCCAAGATCAGATTAGATTGGTGTATCCAATGTGTTGTGGCTGTAGATGAGCTTTGAGGTTTCTGTTAGAACTTTTCTACTTCTAACTACTGGTAAATAAATGAAAAAGTATGAAAATGGAATGCCTCAACAGAACGGTGTTGGCAGTATAAAAATACCTAAAACATCTTGTATTCCCAGGTGGTCTCCCATCCAAGTTCTAACCAGGCCCAACACTGCTTAACTTCCAAGATCAGATGAGATTGGGTGCATACAGTGTGATGTGGCTGTAGATGAGCTTTGCGGTTTCTGTTAGAACTTTTCTACTTCTAACTACTGGTACATAAATGAATAAGTTTGAAAATGGAATGCATCAACAGAACAGTGTTGCCAGTTTAAAATTACCTACAGCACCTTGTATTCCCAGGTGGTCTCCCATCCAAGTACTAACCAGGCCCAACACTCATAGCTTCCAAGATCAGATGAAATTGGGCGTATCCAGTGTGGTGTGGCTGTAGATGAGCTTTGTGGTTTCTGCTAGAACTTTTCTACTTCTAACTACTGGTAAATAAATGAAAAAGTTTGAAAATGGAATGCATCAACAGAACGGTGTTGGCAGTATAAAAATACCTACAGCACCTTGTATTCCCAGGTGGTATCCCATCCAAGTACTAACCAGGCCCAACACTGCTAAGCTTACAAGATCAGATGAAATTGGGCGTATCCAGTGTGGTGTGGCTGTAGATGAGCTTTGTGGTTCCTGCTAGAACTTTTCTACTTCTAACTACTGGTAAATAAATGAAAAAGTTTGAAAATGGAATGCATCAACAGAACGGTGTTGGCAGTATAAAAATACCAACAGCACCTTGTATTCCCAGGTGGTCTCCCATCCAAGTACTAACCAGGAACAACACTGCTTAGCTTCCAAGATCAGATAAGATTGAGCGCATCCAGCGTGGTGTGGCTATAGATTAGCTTTGTGGTTTCTTTTAGTACTTTTCTACTTCTAGCTACTGGTACATAAATGAATACATTTGAAAATGGAATGCATCAACAGAACGGTGTTGGCAGTATAAAAATACCTACAGCACCTTGTATTCCCAGGTGGTATCCCATCCAAGTACTAACCAGGCCCAACACTGCTTAGCTTACAAGATCAGATGAGATAGAACGTATCCAGTGTGGTGTGGCTGTAGATGAGCTTTGTGGTTTCTGTTAGAACTTTTCTGCTTCTAACTACTGGTAAATAAATGAAATAGTTTGAAAATGGAATGCATCAACAGAACGGTGTTGGCAGTATAAAAATACCTACAGCACCTTGTATTCACAGGTGGTCTCCCATCCAAGTACTAACCAGGCCCAACACTGCTTAGTTTCTAAGATCAGATGAGATTGGGTGTATCCATTGTGGTTTCTGTAGATGAGCTTTGTGGTTTCTGTTAGTACTTTTCTACTTCTAACTTCTGGTACATAAATGAATAAGTTTGAAAATGGAATGCATAAAGAGAACGGTGTTGGCAGTATAAAAATACGTACAGCACCTTGTGTTCCCAGGTGGTCTCCCATCCAAGTACTAACCACGCCCGACACTGCTTAGCTTCCAAGATCAGATGAGATTGGGCGTATCCAGTGTGGTGTGGCTGTAAATGAGCTTAGTGGTTTCTGTTAGTACTTTTCTACTTCTAACTACTGGTACATAAATGAATAAGTTTGAAAATGGAATGCATCAACAGAACGGTGTTGGCAGTATAAAAATACCTACAGCACCTTGTATTCCCAGGTGGTCTCCCATCCAAGTACTAAGCAGGCCCAACGCTGCTTAGCTTCCAAGATCAGATGAGATTGAGCGTATCCAGTGTGGTGTGGCTGTAGATGAGCTTTGTGGTTTTTGTTAGAACTTTTCTACTTCTAACTACTGGTACATAAATGAATAAGTTTGAAAATGGAATGCATCAACAGAACAGTGTTGGCAGCATAAAAATACCTACAGCACCTTGTATTCCCAGGTGGTCTCCCATCCAAGTACTAACCAGGCCCAACACTCATAGCTTCCAAGATCAAATGAAATTGGGCGTATCCAGTGTGGTGTGGCTGTAGATGAGCTTTGTGGTTTCTGCTAGAACTTTTCTACTTCTAGCTATTGGTAAATAAATGAAAAAGTTTGAAAATGGAATGCATCAACAGAACGGTGTTGGCAGTATAAAAATACCTACAGCACCTTGTATTCACAGGTGGTCTCCCATCCAACTACTAACCAGGCCCAACACTCCTTAGCTTCCAAGATCAGATGAAATTGGGCGTATCCAGTGTGGTGTGGCTGTAGATGAGCTTTGTGGTTTCTGCTAGAACTTTTCTACTGTCAAAGTCAGAAAAATATCACTATGCACACTGCCATATTTGCACCTCATACATGTCCGCGCTGCGCATGCGAGCGCTCTCCCGTGCGTGCGCATACCCGCTGTTACGTGCACCCGCAGGCGCACTGTATGCGCATTTACGGTAGAGTTTCTGTGTGCCCAGCGTGCGACTCAATCGTTACATAATTCAACCATATAATGTATTTTATAAGTTAATATCCCCCTGAGTCCAACAGGTATCAGTGGGTCTCAAATGGCTCTTTGACCTTAGAGATCCCCCAAACAATAGTTTGCATGTTGTGAGGGCTTCACAATTTCATATGCATAGCTAAAGCACAGGAATAGTAATTGAAGATTAATTGTATTCCGAATCAGTATCTTTCCCGCAGACGGAGTACAATAGCCTTTAATTACACTGAGCTTTGAGACTCAATGAGGAGGGCCAACACCTGTGTTTACGAAATGGGGCTGGATTTGTATACAGAAGAATGATTGCTGAGATGTCATTGTCTCAACTGAGAGTGGACAGTGGGACAGTATTCGCCAAACAATAGCTTCCCACAAGACAGGAATGTGTTGGTCATCACCCATTGTTTTGCATAACCAAGGCCACTGATGCAGCTGGCTCACATGCTGTGAGGGACACACACACACATCTTGTTGTTGACACCCCCCCACAGCTGGAATGAGGGTATGATATACCCACTGGAGATCACAGGGCTCACTCACTCACTCACTCACACAGCTACCTGACACACAGCAAGCATGGCTGGATCATCACCAGGCTCCTTACGAAAGGCTAAGTATCATAATTTCAATATCTCATGGCTGATTGGCATAGAGTAGTTTTAAATGTGTGTTTTGTGGTGGGGTAGTTGTGGAATGATGGGTAAGCATAGAGTGGTTGGTTTGGAGAAACAAATGGCTTGGGGATGGTGAGGCTTGCGCAGCTGTGTGATTGTAACTTGTTTGTGCTGAATACTCTGTGAAGTCTGTGATGAAGTGGAACATTAGACAACCTGTAGCATAGCATTTGTGGTATTTGTTTGCCTATGGAGATTTAATAAGATGGTTCTAGGAAGTTGGATTGAAATTGTGAAAGGTGATTTAGATTGTTTGGAATTGTAAAATCAGAACATATGCATTGTTTTGAGGCTTGGACATTTTGGAATAAAATGGAGTCTTGTGTTTTCTGCTATGTGATTGTGGTGTAGTAGAGAGTGCCATGTGTTTGGACCTGCAAATCTAAAATGGCTGCTGCCGGGTATTTTCCCCTCCCCCTTTCAGCCATGTGGTGTAGTCTTTGGAATCAAGTGGAGTTTTCCCAAAATGGAGTCTAGCTTCTGCCCCATGCGGCATTGTAGGGACAATTGTGTTGCTGGGTGTTGTGTATATAGGGACAGGCAGCATGGGTAAGCTCAAGTACTTTCTAAACAAAGATTCTCAGCATTGACTGACTGCGCAGCAATTGTTCCTCACATGTGTAAGTGTTTCTCCGCAATCATATTAATCTTCTTGTTACTCTGAGCCAATCTCTCTCAATCTCTCTCTCTCTCTCTCCTTCTCTTTCTCTCTTATTTTCCCTTAAATAGTAATTGTATTGTATTTCCTGTGTAGTTATCTGGTTAGGTAGTCTATGTTATATTGTAGTGTATGACTTGTATTGTGTTAAATTCTTTTGCAAGTATATCATTCATAATAGATATTTAGGCGTTGGACCCTGAGCACGGTATCTGTGTATTTCTTATAGTATTAAGTAATCTCAGAGCGTCAGTGACGCTCGAACAGCTTTAAAGGTAATAAGGTTATACTGTGTTGCATCTACACTCTCCCACTACACAGAGGTTTACAGTATAAGTACATTCCTTAAGGTGTATAGTTAAGGGAGTACCCTTGCGGTACTTTTTACGCCAATTGCGTACTGTGTTCTTTAACCTTTAACGTGTTTTTAATAGGACAAATATTATAGACATTGTCAATTGGGGAGCTCCTCCGGTCTTCACATATCTGCACTAGGTAACTTCAGCAGACATTATCGGTCAGCAAAGAGTGGAAGGTAGTATCCCTCGTTAAACCGTTTGGAGGTCGGGGATACTGCAGTGCTGACCAGATAAGCGCCTGCTTCACTTGGTAAGGAGTGCTGAGGGAATTCGGGAACTGGAAGGTAAGAACAGTACGTTATTGTCTTTGTAAATCTGGTTTTTATTTCTATTTGGTGCCAACTGCACACGCAGATTGGATGGTTTGTCTGTTTAAATAGGTTTAAAATTATTTTTAATCGCTCTGCATAGCGTGATAACTAAAAGGGGCTGGCATGATGATTTTTCTTTGTGACAAAAGGTCTGTCCCCCATTTTGTGTAAACCTCATGGATGGGGGAGGAGCAGCGGCCATTTTGGGAAGGTCAAATTTTCCCCCCCCTAAAATGGCTGATTTTCAAGAAATAATCAGCCATCCACTGTCAAAAAGAAATCATCATTTAATGAGTTTTTTTTCAATGCATTTGTTTAGTCCATATCATAGTCAATCATAAGTAGTTCAGATACAGTTTAATAACAGTTAATAATAAATTAAATATTTGATTTAAGAACGATACACAGATAAAACAAAGTTGTTGTTTTTTTTTTTTTTTCTTTTGGTTTCCTTACCACCCTACTCTGCTTGGTGCAGGATGGCCATTGAAATGCAGATGAACCTGTGTGACTGGTTAGGTTCCCTAGCAGTGTTGAAATAAATCGCCTTTTACAGAGTTACTGTAGTTAAAAAGCAATTCATATGCAAATTAGAAGCACTGAATAAGGTCTAAATGTCTATATGTCTGTGCTTACATCAATGTATGTTATTAGATTAAATTTAGAATTGCATTTTCATCTGTGTACTTTCACATATCTCACCTTCCTGTTTGCCATTTGCATTGATAAACGTGCTAAGAGAGATTTGTCGTTATTTTATAGTTTAAGAGTAAAGGTAACATAGTTAAAGTATAGACAAACACACAGTTTTGCCTGGGAGATAAGGCGAAGTCAGTGTGGTGTGCGGTAGATGATCAAGGATCATCTACATTGATAAACATATAAATTGTGTTACGGTGGATCTTTATTTTGCGTACACGTGTCTCTAACAAAAACTGAGATTTGTGCACGCAAACCAAAGGCCGACGCACGCAGCGTAAATTACGCAACGGAGCGTCCGGGTACGCCCACGTAACTCAAACCACAAGTTTTTCTCCTCTCCTCTCAACGCGATAAGTAGCGCCACGCGGTAAATAACGCAAGGCGATAAATCGCACAAATCTAGTTTAACATTCCAAATTTAAATTAACAGATCCTTCTCCTAATTGGTAACACATCTGGTCTAAAGAAAAATTTCTGCGCAGAAATAGAAATAGAAACAAAAGTGTATATGCGGTGAGTGAGTGTTTGTTTTTACAATTTTTGAGGTTTTACCACAAGAAAAGTCGAGTTCTCGTGAGGTACATGCGTGTAAGTGACGTACATGGTGGCTAGGGAGGCATCCCTGGTTAAAACATACAATTTGAGCATTAGAGTGTAGCAGACCAGGAGGTCATACTGTAACAGACCAGGAGGTCATAACAGACCAGCAGGTTCAGGTACAGCAGACAAGGAAGTCCGCTATACAGTCCACAGGCACAACACCAAGAAAGGGTTGGTGCAACACCCATATAGGCCATATAAGCTCTGGCTGAAGGAATTCGCAGCCGAAATTTTCGATTCCGTTGGTCGCTCAGTACATAAGATTAGTTGCTTGTGCACTAAACGATTGTACCGCACGTAATTGTGTACATTAGTTAGTAATCTGACCTAGTACCATTAGAGTAAAGGGGTCACAAACGCTATTTGTACATTCTAACGTGATTTGTGTAAAAAATTTTTATTTTAAGGGAAGTTCGCTGCTCACTCAGGAACTATCCAGCAACCAATAGTTACTGGAAAGAGTAAGTGTTCTTCGGATCACCCTCACAGGTTCCAGTAAATAGAGGTTCAGGTCGCAGGGGCCCTAGGTCGAGTACGCCAGCACCATATCGGTGTGATCAGGTCGTATTGGTCGGCGTGGGCGAGTGAGTGGGGTACTCGGTAAACCGCCACCGTCAGCCTATTTTGAACATTTTGGTTTGCGTAAGGGTTGGCTGAATAAAGCAACACTTTCGAACTATGGGGGCCACTTGTTCAGGTAGGGGGCGATCAACCTCGGTTCGGGTTGATTCAGTGAACCGACCAATTGGGTCGGCAAGGTATGTAATGTGTGAGAAATACGGAAGTCACACAGAAAGTTTATGTGATGAATGGGAGAGAATGACTAGACATGACGGGGAGAAATTCCCAAGAGTAGGTAGCTTCAGCCTAGAAGTGTTAACGAATTTAAGGAGAAGGATAGGTCTCATTAAATCAGCAAAGAGACGAATCAAGCATTATGATCATTTGCAGTTATGGCAACAGGAAGGTGAATTACAAAGAGATTTAATTGACTTACCTAACTTTCATCTTGAGAGGAGAGACATGGCAATGGAGAGGATTATGGTTGCAGAGAAATGGCACAATGTTGTACGATAAAAATGCACTTAGTAACTGTATTAAGAATGAAAGTGTTAAATGTAATAATGTTTATGAAAATGAAAGTGTAAAAATTACAAATGTTAACCTGTGCAAGTCGCACCCCATGTTAAACTTCCCTCAGGATTACCAACAAGAAAGTGAGCCCAGAACGATGTCGGCACCTCTTCCAGAAGCCATCCTACAAGACATCCAGGTGGACGCGACCAAATTGGTAAAGGCAATAATCAAACCCCCTAACGGAGGGTCAGGTGAGGTCGTGTCCACAGGTACGTACAATGTTTTATATCACGCACAAACAAATGTACCCCATATTGTAAGACCAAAACAAGATGATGTAGTTGAGTTTGATCCGGTCAGGGTGATCACAGTCCCCAATGGGAAGACTGACGATCAGGGAACCATTCCCGTCAAGGACAGTGCAATGCGCCATCCCTGGTCCCGGACAGAATTGAGATCAATCATGTCTGATTACCCAGATCCTAGGAAAGATCTAAGTGTATGATCAAAGATTCACAGAAGGTATATCAACGCCCTAGACAACGACATAACCATGATATCCAAGGAAGCAGGGAAGCACAGGGAAAGCGGTTGATGGCGATGAGCATCCGAGCGTTTGAGGAGGCATCAAATCAACCAAAACCTCAGGTCACTGACACTTGGAAGAAGCCCCGGGTTTGTTATCTTTGTAAAGGAGAAGGGCATTATGCCAGCAGCTGTAATAACCCACATAAAGTCAGACCCCCTAGACCCAGAAATGAGCAAAATTAAAACACACACAATTATAAACAGGGACCATATAGGAAGAATTTTGGGCCACACCCATGATATGTGGTCAGGAAAGGTGATCATTAGAACTGATGGTAAGCCTGAGGTAACGGTTAATAAATTGGGAGGTCATTCCCTGAAGACACAGGAATGACCGGGTGAAACGTTGTAAATGTATCTGTGAAATGTTTTCTTTTTCTCTCTCCCCATCTCTGATGATTATTGGAAAGAACTCAAACATTGCATATCCGCTTGGTCTTTGCAGAAGTCTACCAAACCCCAGCATGACCTATCCGCATCAATGTATCCTGGCCAGATACAGAAAGTGGAGTATGGTGCTGGGGGGAGGGACGGCGCAAAGAAACCATTGGACATGTAGAGATGACAGCCTGACGATCTGACAATGTTTTAAAATGTTTGAAAAATGTTTTTTTTTCTCTTTTCCTGTTGATGGCTATTGTTGATTTAAGTAATATACACATGCATATAAATTGTTCTCTCTCTTTTGTTTTTTTTGCTGTTGTTGTTTTCTCTCTCTTCTCACTCATGTTTTCATGTTTTAAAGATGGTATGTCACCCATCAGTTAGACAAATGGTAATGCAAGATTTTTGCTCCTTACAGAGAGATCGCTGATTTGAAAGAATATTGCATCACCGGAATGTTCGTTTAGAAGACTGAGAGACAGCACCTTTTGAGATGACGACAGAACAAGAAGAACAACAAGACTAGAGAACTAATCGTAACAAGTTTCTCTCCCCCTCAAACTGATTTTCTGTACCCCATTACAAATTTCTTCTTTTCTCCTCCTGTAAGATGGACTTGCCCCAAGAGACTGTGATATGGATTTTCCTGTTGACCATGATGTTGACCAGAGCAGTCTGTTTCGGTGAGAGTATCAGTGAGGTCGTGAAAGGATCCAGAAAGGTCCTGATGATAAAGATGGAGGTGTAAATTTCCAATAGCAACCCAATCACCAAGCAAAGGCGAGTACCGGAAACGATCTAGCAGCCATGTTATTTGTAAACATTTTTCTTTTAAGGATTATTAGCTGAAGAAAACTGTATCTGTAGGCTCTGTAACAACGTAGTTGAGGATGGGTGCATTAAGAAATGCCAATCCAGTTTTAATATCCATACGGACCGGCATCCATGGAGTGACTATCACTCCTTAGTGGGTAATGTGTTAAATAAAACAGATTGTTGGGTATGCTCTCAAGCACCTCAAGGTCATAGCAAATCAGGGCTAGTACCATTTCCTTTAACGGTAGGGGAGGTACTTGAGCTAAAGGGTGGGAGGCCGGTGGACAGGAGGTTTAATATCTCCAGCCCTCCTAGTTTGAAGCTCCACCAATACCATGTGGATAGGTCCCTATTAGGTTTTAACATCTCCAATCCCCGAAAGCCGGGAAATTGGGAAGTGTCATGGAGTAACCAAACCATGACCTTTTCGCATAGAGCAGATAGAAAGCCTACAGATACAGAGCTTATACGCCACATAGCCAGTAGAGGAAAATCTTTCCGATATAGGTATACCTTAGGAAATAGGATTACGAGAGTTGGAGAGGTATCACTAGGATACTGTGCACATATCGTACAAACTGATACGTGTACTAAGCAGATGGGAGAATTAGGATTAGGAGATTTCACATGGAAGATGTGTAACATGGTTATGTCCTACTCCGTCCCATATGTTCTCCCCGATGATGCATATTTCATATGCGGGAGGAAGGCGTATAAGTGGCTTGCCCCAAACTCTGAAGGATTGTGTTATATTGGAAAAGTACTACCTGAGGTAATGAGTCTAAGGAGTGAGGAAACTGTAATCCCAATGGACTTGATTTATGACCCAACGGTAGAAACAATGATGTAATGAAAATGCGATTATACGGTCCGTTTCTTTCACCTGTTTTTCCGTTTTCCTCCAAGGTAAAAAGACCCACTTGGACGAGGAATTTGATGAGCCGATATACAGACAACAGATGGATTAAAGAAGAAGTTTTGACAACCTTATACACAGATTTTTGATGAACTATGCCATGGATCCCCAGTTTCCCTAGAAATTTTAAAATTACGCTAGCCCAACACTTTTGTAAATCTATGGACATTGACAGCTTTTGCTCGCACCTTATGGGCAAAAGCACAAAGAAGACTGCAACCAACAGACACCGAACAAGACTTCAACCGACAAATGTACATTAACCTGACATAGAATACCACTGCATTTACCATAAGTGTTCTTTATCTTCATTTCTACAACCCTCAGGTAGTGACACACATAGTCGATAGGGAATACAGGCACAGATATCAGCAATCACATATTCCCCCATTCATGTATCATCAACTAAAATGTGCTCCCCCATTTTGTTGCAACCAAAAGCCGAAACGAGCTCGGTAGAGTTTGACAGCCCATCCACAGACCCTTAATACGGGATAAGAAGGAATTCAAATGTATACTTCGCAATACCTCGAAGCTTGATTTAAAACACGTACGGCACGATGATACATGACCCCCCAAACATGGATTCATACACACATGCTTTTGCTATCTCACTAGGTCATACCCTTTTCACACCTTCTCTTTCTCCTCCCCAACCCAACCATGGAAATGTATTTACACTTGACATATATTTTTCTCCTTTTGAAATGTTTTAGGAAGTGGCAGTTATTGTTGACTGCCAAAGAGTGGACTGTCAAAGTCAGAAAAATATCACTATGCACACTGCCATATTTGCACCTCATACATGTCCGCGCTGCGCATGCGAGCGCTCTCCCGTGCGTGCGCATACCCGCTGTTACGTGCACCCGCAGGCGCACTGTATGCGCATTTACGGTAGAGTTTCTGTGTGCCCAGCGTGCGACTCAATCGTTACATAATTCAACCATATAATGTATTTTATAAGTTAATATCCCCCTGAGTCCAACAGGTATCAGTGGGTCTCAAATGGCTCTTTGACCTTAGAGATCCCCCAAACAATAGTTTGCATGTTGTGAGGGCTTCACAATTTCATATGCATAGCTAAAGCACAGGAATAGTAATTGAAGATTAATTGTATTCCGAATCAGTATCTTTCCCGCAGACGGAGTACAATAGCCTTTAATTACACTGAGCTTTGAGACTCAATGAGGAGGGCCAACACCTGTGTTTACGAAATGGGGCTGGATTTGTATACAGAAGAATGATTGCTGAGATGTCATTGTCTCAACTGAGAGTGGACAGTGGGACAGTATTCGCCAAACAATAGCTTCCCACAAGACAGGAATGTGTTGGTCATCACCCATTGTTTTGCATAACCAAGGCCACTGATGCAGCTGGCTCACATGCTGTGAGGGACACACACACACATCTTGTTGTTGACACCCCCCCACAGCTGGAATGAGGGTATGATATACCCACTGGAGATCACAGGGCTCACTCACTCACTCACACAGCTACCTGACACACAGCAAGCATGGCTGGATCATCACCAGGCTCCTTACGAAAGGCTAAGTATCATAATTTCAATATCTCATGGCTGATTGGCATAGAGTAGTTTTAAATGTGTGTTTTGTGGTGGGGTAGTTGTGGAATGATGGGTAAGCATAGAGTGGTTGGTTTGGAGAAACAAATGGCTTGGGGATGGTGAGGCTTGCGCAGCTGTGTGATTGTAACTTGTTTGTGCTGAATACTCTGTGAAGTCTGTGATGAAGTGGAACATTAGACAACCTGTAGCATAGCATTTGTGGTATTTGTTTGCCTATGGAGATTTAATAAGATGGTTCTAGGAAGTTGGATTGAAATTGTGAAAGGTGATTTAGATTGTTTGGAATTGTAAAATCAGAACATATGCATTGTTTTGAGGCTTGGACATTTTGGAATAAAATGGAGTCTTGTGTTTTCTGCTATGTGATTGTGGTGTAGTAGAGAGTGCCATGTGTTTGGACCTGCAAATCTAAAATGGCTGCTGCCGGGTATTTTCCCCTCCCCCTTTCAGCCATGTGGTGTAGTCTTTGGAATCAAGTGGAGCTTTCCCAAAATGGAGTCTAGCTTCTGCCCCATGCGGCATTGTAGGGACAATTGTGTTGCTGGGTGTTGTGTATATAGGGACAGGCAGCATGGGTAAGCTCAAGTACTTTCTAAACAAAGATTCTCAGCATTGACTGACTGCGCAGCGATTGTTCCTCACATGTGTAAGTGTTTCTCCGCAATCATATTAATCTTCTTGTTACTCTGAGCCAATCTCTCTCAATCTCTCTCTCTCTCTCCTTCTCTTTCTCTCTTATTTTCCCTTAAATAGTAATTGTATTGTATTTCCTGTGTAGTTATCTGGTTAGGTAGTCTATGTTATATTGTAGTGTATGACTTGTATTGTGTTAAATTCTTTTGCAAGTATATCATTCATAATAGATATTTAGGCGTTGGACCCTGAGCACGGTATCTGTGTATTTCTTATAGTATTAAGTAATCTCAGAGCGTCAGTGACGCTCGAACAGCTTTAAAGGTAATAAGGTTATACTGTGTTGCATCTACACTCTCCCACTACACAGAGGTTTACAGTATAAGTACATTCCTTAAGGTGTATAGTTAAGGGAGTACCCTTGCGGTACTTTTTACGCCAATTGCGTACTGTGTTCTTTAACCTTTAACGTGTTTTTAATAGGACAAATATTATAGACATTGTCACTACTTCTAGCTACTGGTAAATAAATGAAAAAGTTTGAAAATGGAAAGCATCAACAGAACGGTGTTGGCAGTATAAAAATACCTACAGCACCTTGTATTCCCAGGTGGTATCCCATCCAAGTACTAACCAGGCCCAACACTGCTAAGCTTACAAGATCAGATGAGATTGAGCGTATCCAGTGTGGTGTGGCTGTAGATGAGCTTTGTGGTTTCTGCTAGAACTTTTCTACTTCTAGCTACTGGTAAATAAATGAAAAAGTTTGAAAATGGAATGCATCAACAGAACGGTGTTGGCAGTAAAAAAATAACTACAGCACCTTGTATTCACAAGTTGTCTCCCAACCAAGTACTAACCAGGCCCAACACTGCATAGCTTACAAAATCAGATTAGATTGGGTGTATCCAGTGTGGAGTGGCTGTAGATGAGCTTTGTGGTTTCTGTTAGAACTTTTCTATTCTAACTACTGGTAAATAAATGAAAAAGTTTGAAAATGGAATGCATCAACAGAACGGTGTTGGCAGTATAAAAATACTTACAGCACCTTGTATTCACAGGTGGTCTCCCATCCAAGTACTAACCAGGCCCAACACTCATAGCTTCCAAGATCAGATGAAATTGGACGTATCCAGTGTGGTGTGGCTGTAGATGAGCTTTGTGGTTTCTGCTAGAACTTTTCTACTTCTAACTACTGGTAAATAAATGAAAAAGTTTGAAAATGGAATGCATCAATAGAACGGTGTTGGCAGTATAAAAATACCTACAGCACCTTGTATTCCCAGGTGGTATCCCATCCAAGTACTAACCAGGCCCAACACTGCTAAGCTTACAAGATCAGATGAAATTGGGCGTATCCAGTGTGGTGTGGCTGTAGATGAGCTTTGTGGTTTCTGCTACAACTTTTCTACTTCTAACTACTGGTAAATAAATGAAAAAGTTTGAAAATGGAATGCATCAACAGAACGGTGTTGGCAGTATAAAAATACCAACAGCACCTTGTATTCCCAGGTGGTCTCCCATCCAAGTACTAACAAGGAACAACACTGCTTAGCTTCCAAGATCAGATAAGATTGAGCGCATCCAGCGTGGTGTGGCTGTAGATTAGCTTTGTGGTTTCTTTTAGTACTTTTCTACTTCTAGCTACTGGTACATAAATGAATACATTTGAAAATGGAATGCATCAACAGAATGGTGTTGGCAGTATAAAAATACCTACAGCACCTTGTATTCCCAGGTGGTATCCCATCCAAGTACTAACCAGGCCCAACACTGCTTAGCTTACAAGATCAGATCAGATTGAACGTATCCAGTGTGGTGTGGCTGTAGATGAGCTTTGTGGTTTCTGTTAGAACTTTTCTGCTTCTAACTACTGGTAAATAAATGAAATAGTTTGAAAATGGAATGCATCAACAGAACGGTGTTGGCAGTATAAAAATACCTACAGCACCTTGTATTCACAGGTGGTCTCCCATCCAAGTACTAACCAGGCCCAACACTGCTTAGTTTCTAAGATCAGATGAGATTGGGTGTATCCATTGTGGTGTGGCTGTAGATGAGCTTTGTGGTTTCTGTTAGTACTTTTCTACTTCTAACTTCTGGTACATAAATGAATAAGTTTGAAAATGGAATGCATAAAGAGAACGGTGTTGGCAGTATAAAAATACGTACAGCACCTTGTATTCCCAGGTGGTCTCCCATCCAAGTACTAACCACGCCCGACACTGCTTAGCTTCCAAGATCAGATGAGATTGGGCGTATCCAGTGTGGTGTGGCTGTAAATGAGCTTAGTGGTTTCTGTTAGTACTTTTCTACTTCTAACTACTGGTACATAAATGAATAAGTTTGAAAATGGAATGCATCAACAGAACGGTGTTGGCAGTATAAAAATACCTACAGCACCTTGTATTCCCAGGTGGTCTCCCATCCAAGTACTAAGCAGGCCCAACGCTGCTTAGCTTCCAAGATCAGATGAGATTGAGCGTATCCAGTGTGGTGTGGCTGTAGATGAGCTTTGTGGTTTTTGTTAGAACTTTTCTACTTCTAACTACTGGTACATAAATGAATAAGTTTGAAAATGGAATGCATCAACAGAACAGTGTTGGCAGTATAAAAATACCTACAGCACCTTGTATTCCCAGGTGGTCTCCCATCCAAGTACTAACCAGGCCCAACACTCATAGCTTCCAAGATCAAATGAAATTGGGCGTATCCAGTGTGGTGTGGCTGTAGATGAGCTTTGTGGTTTCTGCTAGAACTTTTCTACTTCTAGCTATTGGTAAATAAATGAAAAAGTTTGAAAATGGAATGCATCAACAGAACGGTGTTGGCAGTATAAAAATACCTACAGCACCTTGTATTCACAGGTGGTCTCCCATCCAAGTACTAACCAGGCCCAACACTCCTTAGCTTCCAAGATCAGATGAAATTGGGCGTATCCAGTGTGGTGTGGCTGTAGATGAGCTTTGTGGTTTCTGCTAGAACTTTTCTACTTCTAGCTACTGGTAAATAAATGAAAAAGTTTGAAAATGGAATGCATCAACAGAACGGTGTTGGCAGTATAAAAATACCTACAGCACCTTGTATTCCCAGGTGGTATCCCATCCAAGTACTAACCAGGCCCAACACTGCTAAGCTTACAAGATCAGATGAGATTGAGCGTATCCAGTGTGGTGTGGCTGTAGATGAGCTTTGTGGTTTCTGCTAGAACTTTTCTACTTCTAGCTACTGGTAAATAAATGAAAAAGTTTGAAAATGGAATGCATCAACAGAACGGTGTTGGCAGTAAAAAAATAACTACAGCACCTTGTATTCACAAGTTGTCTCCCAACCAAGTACTAACCAGGCCCAACACTGCATAGCTTCCAAAATCAGATTAGATTGGGTGTATCCAGTGTGGAGTGGCTGTAGATGAGCTTTGTGGTTTCTGTTAGAACTTTTCTATTCTAACTACTGGTAAATAAATGAAAAAGTTTGAAAATGGAATGCATCAACAGAACGGTGTTGTCACAACTGAGGGCCTGAGCTGACGGGAGGCAGCCTCAGTTGTAGGGGCTGAGATGTACCGGAACCTGGGAGGTTGTATCAGACCCCTGGACATGTAAGTAACATGAATAATAACTGCCCGAAGGCGTGACCACGACAACTTGGATAAAAGTCAATGATGTTTATTATGACAACTCCGCAACACAGCAGCAGTAAAAGAAAACGTAAAAGTCAGCAAATAATAAATACAGTTCCTGGGTACTACAGGATGGCAGGAGCCACAGGGCACTGGTAGTGTGAGATAGTTCTTATGATCTTCTAGATGGAAAGTCCTTACCAGGCCCGACTGTAGCAATGGAGATAACCCAGGATTGTGCCAGCTGGTGTTCCAGGAAAAGCTGGGTTGCTGAAGGTAAAACAGCTGCTGTGGATACTGGCTGGAACCAGACTGTTGTTAGCACGGAGTGGATACTGGCTGGAACCAGTTAAATAATAAATGAACTTGGGAGCGATGAAATATGAACTGAAATGTAGAACTTGAGAGCGGAGAAATAATAATACCGGTGGAGAGTGGTAAAGTGTAGAAAGGACACCGGCCCTTTAAGGGAAGCTGTACTCTGCTGAAAGCTGAGCTGGAAGCAGGTAATGTTGTGGCTGGAAACAGATGAATCCACAATGGATTGGAGAGTCAGGCTACACCGCAGGTGGAATGCTGGTGCGGGTCTCTATGGTGGAAGTCTTGAGACAGGAGCTGGAACCTGGAAGACAATCACAGGAGAGAGACAAACAGGAACTAGGTTTGACAACCAAAGCACTGACGCCTTCCTTGCTCAGGCACAGTGTATTTATACCTGCAGCAAGGAAGGGATTGGCTAGGCAATTATGCAGATTAACAATACTGACAACAGATTGGAGGAAATGATCAGCTGACAGAATCCAAGATGGCTGCGCCCATGCAGACACTTGGAGGGAAGTTTGGTTTGTAATCCATGTGGTAATGAAAACAGTAATGGCGGCTCCGGCCACTGGAGACAGGAGACGCCAGGCTGACAAGTGCACATCCAACCACGCGGACACAGCGGAGGCCGCGGCTGACGTAATCGCCACTCTGACACTCTGCATGCAGAAGCTCAGGGACGGCGGCGGAGGCCGCGGGAGACGCCATGCCAGATGTAATAAGGCGTTACTGTGACAGCGTCTCAGAGAGACAGGAGAGGATGCAGGAATGTGAACATTAGGATAACAGATGGGATCCGGTCCTGGAGCGCTGAGCCAGCCTTAGGAGGCATCTGATGGGTAAGAAATGGCGTCCAGATACCCGGATCGTGACAGCACCCCCCCCTTTAGGAGTGGCCCCAGGACACTTCTTTGGCTTTTGAGGAAACTTGGAATGGAATCTCCGGACCAAGGCAGGAGCATGGACATCAGAAGCATTGGTCCACGACCGTTCCTCAGGACCATAACCCTTCCAGTCAATAAGATATTGTAGTTGACCGTAACGGTGACGTGAGTCCAGGATCTTGGCCACTTCATACTCAACGCATCGTTGAGTTTGGACTTTCGGAGTTGGAGGAAGTGAGGAATGAAACCGATTCAAGATCAGCGGTTTCAACAGGGAAACATGGAATGTCCTGGGTATTTTTAAGAAGGGAGGCAACTGGAGTCTGTAAGCAACAGGATTGATGACTTGTTCAATCTTGAAAGGACCGATATAGCGAGGTGCAAACTTCATACTGGGAACTCTTAACCTCAAATTCTTCGTGGATAACCATACCCGATCACCCACCTTGAGAGCAGGAACTGCTCGACGCTTCTTATCCGCAAACTTCTTGTACCTGAACGATGCCTTGAGCAGAGCTGATCGTACGCTCTTCCAGATATTGGCAAACTGATGCAAGGTGATATCCACTGCGGGAACCGAAGTTGCTGGAAGCGGTTGGAACTCAGGGACTTTAGGGTGGAATCCAAAGTTAGTGAAGAATGGTGTTGAAGCAGATGAAGAATGATACTGGTTGTTATGACAGAATTCGGCCCAGGGAAGTAATTGAACCCAGTCATCTTGAGAGGAGGACACATAGATGCGGAGGAAGGCCTCCAAGTCCTGATTCACCCTCTCGGTTTGACCATTGGTCTGAGGATGGTAAGCCGTGGAAAACTTTAGCTTGACTTGGAGGACTTGACATAAACTTCGCCAGAATTTGGCTGTGAATTGAACTCCTCGATCTGAGATAATTTCTTCAGGAAGACCGTGGAGTCGGAAGATCTCTTGTATGAATACTTGAGCCAACTTGGAAGCTGACGGAAGACCGGTGAGAGGAATGAAGTGTGCCATCTTGGTGAACCGGTCAACTACCACCCAGATGGTATTGATCTTGTTGCACATGGGTAAGTCTGTAATGAAATCCATCGACAAGTGGGTCCATGGTCGACGGGGAACGGATAGTGGAACCAGTTGCCCCGCAGGCGACTGGCGGGATACTTTATGTTGGGCACACTTTGGGCAAGATGCAATAAACTCCAGGACGTCTTTTTTCAGAGTTGGCCACCAATAGGACCTAGAGATAAACTCCAGGGTTTTTTGGATACCTGTATGTCCGGCAAAACGGGAAGCATGGGCCCAATGCATGAGCTTCTTCCTTAGCATCGGCTTCACAAAACTTTTCCCTGATGGGGGCGTAGAGTCCATCCCTACCGTGGAGAATGCCAACGGATTTATAATAGGATGCTTGTCTGAAGACTCTGACTCATTTTCTTGCTCCCATGAGCGGGAAAGGGCATCGGCCTTGCGATTCTGAGAGCCCGGACAGAACTGGAGTTTAAAGTCGAACCTGGAAAAGAAAAGTGCCCATCTGGCCTGACGAGGGTTGAGACATTGTGCGCCCTTCAGGTATAAAAGGTTCTTGTGGTCTGTAAGTATGGTGATTAAATGAGAAGCTCCCTCCAACAGATACCTCCACTCTTCTAGAGCGAGCTTGATGGCTAGCAACTCCTGGTCGCCAATGGCATAGTTGCGCTCAGCTGGGGAGAACTTCCGGGAGAAGAAACTGCAAGGATGTAAATGGCCATCTTTAGCCCTCTGAGATAACACCGCTCCTACTCCAACGGAGGAGGCATCCACCTCTAGGATGAAAGGAGAGTCGATGTCAGGCTGTTTCAGGACAGGCGCAGAGATGAACCTCTGTTTTAAAAGATGAAAAGCTTGCATGGCTTCTTCAGACCACTTGGACGGGTTAGCACCCTTCTTGGTGAAAGCAGTAATAGGCGCCACAATGGTGGAAAAGTCTCGTATAAACTTTCGGTAATAATTGGCGAACCCTAAGAACCTCTGGACCCCTTTGAGGGTTAAGGGTACCGGCCAATTCTGAATTGCTTGTAGTTTCTCAGGATCCATCTCTAGTCCGGAACCGGACACAATGTACCCTAGAAACGGAATGGACTTGACTTCAAAGACGCATTTTTCTAATTTGCAATAGAGATGATTGACACGGAGACGGGACAGAACCTCTTTAACCCAAAAACGATGTTCCTCTAAATCGTTGGCAAAAATGAGGATATCGTCTAGATAGACCACGACATGACGGTATAGAATGTCTCTGAAGATCTCATTGACAAAATGCTGGAAGACAGCTGGAGCATTGCTCAATCCGAAGGGCATGACGAGGTACTCATAATGTCCGTCACGGGTGTTAAAGGCGGTCTTCCACTCGTCACCCTCACGGATCCGGATGAGATTGTATGCACCTCGCAAGTCCAGCTTTGTAAAGATGGTAGCTCCGCTAACTCTGTCAAAGAGCTCAGTAATCAGGGGTAAAGGATAACGGTTCTTGATGGTAATGTCGTTCAAACCTCTGTAGTCGATGCACGGCCGCAGACCACCATCTTTCTTTTTTACAAAAAAGAAGCCTGCGCCGGCTGGGGAAGAAGAAGGTCGAATGAACCCCTTTGCTAGGTTCTCTTTAATGTATTCCTCCATAGAATGCGTCTCAGGCAGAGACAACGGATAAGTTCGGCCTCGAGGTGGAACCTTCCCTGGAACGAGATCAATCGGGCAGTCCCATTCTCTATGAGGAGGAAGGATATCAGCAGAAGCTTTACTGAACACATCCGTGAAATCTTGATATGGAGGAGGTGGAACATCAGACGACCTGGGGGAGGAAGAACAGACAGGCAATACTTTAAACAAACATGTTTCTGCACAGGAGGAACCCCATGCCAGGATTTGCGTAGTCGTCCAATCAATTGTAGGATTGTGAAGACGGAGCCATGGAAGGCCCAGGACCACAGGATGTGTGGCTCTTGGAATCACTAAAAGTGAAATAAGTTCGGAATGAAGAACTCCCACTCTCAGACGAACTGGTAGAGTCCTTAGAGCAATAACAGTATCAAAAATTTTACTGCCATCCACGGCAGTTAAGGAAAAGGAGGAAGGAAGTCTCTCGGTGGGTAGGGACCACCGTTTAACATAGGCTTCAGTAATAAAGTTCCCAGCTGCTCCGGAATCAAGGAGAGCAATGACGTTCCGATAACGTTGAGCAACTTGAAGCGAGACTGGGAGATTACAATCATGAGGAGATGGAGAGGAGATCATTACTCCTAGCCGGCCCTCTCCTGGGCGAGCTAGGGTTTGGAGTTTTCCCGGACGTTCGGGACAGGCATTGATGGTGTGAGACGGAGCTGCACAGTAAAGACAAAGAGACTCAGAGAGACGTCTTCGGCGCTCAGCAGGAGTTAAACGGGAACGGCCAATTTGCATGGGCTCATCTTTAGATGGTGACAGTTGACGAGGAGGAGGAGCAGAAGATTTTGGAGCAGATGATCTTCCACGCTCAGTTGCTCTCTCTCTGAAACGTAAATCAACTTTCGTGCAGAGTGAGATTAGCTCATCTAACTTAGAAGGTAAGTCTCTGGTAGCTAACTCATCTTTAATAAGCTCAGATAGGCCATGCCAGAATGCAGCATACAGGGCCTCGTCGTTCCATGCCAGTTCGGATGCCAGGATCTGGAACTGTATCAGATATTGTCCTACAGTACGTGACCCCTGGCGTAAACGGAGAATCTCGGATGAAGCTGAGGTTACCCGGCCTGGCTCGTCGAAGATGCGCCTGAATGTTGACACGAATGCAGTGTAAGAAGATAGCAGGGTGTCGGACCTCTCCCATAACGGTGATGCCCAGTCAAGGGCGGAGCCACTGAGAAGAGAGATGATGTAGGCAATTTTTGTACGGTCACTGGGAAAATTGCCAGGTTGTAGCTCAAACTGAATCTCACACTGGTTGAGAAATCCCCTGCAAAATCTTGGAGATCCGTCAAATTTTGCTGGCGTTGGAAGATGAAGACGTGGAGCAGAAATGGGTAAGGTGGGTGGGGTTATAGCTGGAGTCACTGTGGTTGACGCACCAGATGCGCCTGATCCACGGAGAGTTGTCTGAATCCCATCCAGCCGAGTAGAGAGATCCTGGAGACAGCGGATGATGTGGCCCTGTGCAGCCTCCTGATGTTCTAGTCGGGCTGCCAGTTCTTGCATCGGCCTGGCCGCTTGATCCTGGTCTCCGGCTAGATTCATTAGGTCAGTGCTTACTGTCACAACTGAGGGCCTGAGCTGACGGGAGGCAGCCTCAGTTGTAGGGGCTGAGATGTACCGGAACCTGGGAGGTTGTATCAGACCCCTGGACATGTAAGTAACATGAATAATAACTGCCCGAAGGCGTGACCACGACAACTTGGATAAAAGTCAATGATGTTTATTATGACAACTCCGCAACACAGCAGCAGTAAAAGAAAACGTAAAAGTCAGCAAATAATAAATACAGTTCCTGGGTACTACAGGATGGCAGGAGCCACAGGGCACTGGTAGTGTGAGATAGTTCTTATGATCTTCTAGATGGAAAGTCCTTACCAGGCCCGACTGTAGCAATGGAGATAACCCAGGATTGTGCCAGCTGGTGTTCCAGGAAAAGCTGGGTTGCTGAAGGTAAAACAGCTGCTGTGGATACTGGCTGGAACCAGACTGTTGTTAGCACGGAGTGGATACTGGCTGGAACCAGTTAAATAATAAATGAACTTGGGAGCGATGAAATATGAACTGAAATGTAGAACTTGAGAGCGGAGAAATAATAATACCGGTGGAGAGTGGTAAAGTGTAGAAAGGACACCGGCCCTTTAAGGGAAGCTGTACTCTGCTGAAAGCTGAGCTGGAAGCAGGTAATGTTGTGGCTGGAAACAGATGAATCCACAATGGATTGGAGAGTCAGGCTACACCGCAGGTGGAATGCTGGTGCGGGTCTCTATGGTGGAAGTCTTGAGACAGGAGCTGGAACCTGGAAGACAATCACAGGAGAGAGACAAACAGGAACTAGGTTTGACAACCAAAGCACTGACGCCTTCCTTGCTCAGGCACAGTGTATTTATACCTGCAGCAAGGAAGGGATTGGCTAGGCAATTATGCAGATTAACAATACTGACAACAGATTGGAGGAAATGATCAGCTGACAGAATCCAAGATGGCTGCGCCCATGCAGATACTTGGAGGGAAGTTTGGTTTGTAATCCATGTGGTAATGAAAACAGTAATGGCGGCGCCGGCCACTGGAGACAGGAGACGCCAGGCTGACAAGTGCACATCCAACCACGCGGACACAGCGGAGGCCGCGGCTGACGTAATCGCCACTCTGACACTCTGCATGCAGAAGCTCAGGGACGGCGGCGGAGGCCGCGGGAGACGCCATGCCAGATGTAATAAGGCGTTACTGTGACAGCGTCTCAGAGAGACAGGAGAGGATGCAGGAATGTGAACATAAGGATAACAGATGGGATCCGGTCCTGGAGCGCTGAGCCAGCCTTAGGAGGCATCTGATGGGTAAGAAATGGCGTCCAGATACCCGGATCGTGACAGGTGTTGGCAGTATAAAAATACTTACAGCACCTTGTATTCACAGGTGGTCTCCCATCCAAGTACTAACCAGGCCCAACACTCCTTAGCTTCCAAGATCAGATGAAATTGGGCGTATCCAGTGTGGTGTGGCTGTAGATGAGCTTTGTGGTTCCTGCTAGAACTTTTCTACTTCTAGCTACTGGTAAATAAATGAAAAAGTTTGAAAATGGAATGCATCAACAGAACAGTGTTGGCAGTATAAAAACACTTACAGCACCTTGTATTCCCAGGTGGTATCCCATCCAAGTACTAACCAGGCCCAACACTGTTAAGCTTACAAGATCAGATGAAATTGGGCGTATCCAGTGTGGTGTGGCTGTAGATGAGCTTTGTGGTTTCTGCTAGAACTTTTCTACTTCTAACTACTGGTAAATAAATGAAAAAGTTTGAAAATGGAATGCATCAACAGAACGGTGTTGGCAGTATAAAAATAACAACAGCACCTTGTATTCCCAGGTGGTCTCCCATCCAAGTACTAACCAGGAACAACACTGCTTAGCTTCCAAGATCAGATAAGATTGAGCGCATCCAGCGTGGTGTGGCTGTAGATTAGCTTTGTGGTTTCTTTTAGTACTTTTCTACTTCTAGCTACTGGTACATAAATGAATACATTTGAAAATGGAATGCATCAACAGAACGGTGTTGGCAGTATAAAAATACGTACAGCACCTTGTATTCCCAGGTGGTCTCCCATCCAAGTACTAACCACGCCCGACACTGCTTAGCATCCAAGATCAGATGAGATTGGGCGTATCCAGTGTGGTGTGGCTGTAAATGAGCTTAGTGGTTTCTGTTAGTACTTTTCTACTTCTAACTACTGGTACATAAATGAATAAGTTTGAAAATGGAATGCATCAACAGAACGGTGTTGGCAGTAAAAAAATACCTACAGCACCTTGTATTCCCAGGTGGTCTCCCATCCAAGTACTAAGCTGGCCCAACGCTGCTTAGCTTCCAAGATCAGATGAGATTGAGCGTATCCAGTGTGGTGTGGCTGTAGATGAGCTTTGTGGTTTTTGTTAGAACTTTTCTACTTCTAACTACTGGTACATAAATGAATAAGTTTGAAAATGGAATGCATCAACAGAACAGTGTTGGCAGTATAAAAATACCTACAGCATCTTGTATTCCCAGGTGGTCTCCCATCCAAGTACTAACCAGGCCCAACACTCCTAGCTTCCAAGATCAAATGAAATTGGGCGTATGCAGTGTGGTGTGGCTGTAGATGAGCTTTGTGGTTTCTGCTAGAACTTTTCTACTTCTAGCTATTGGTAAATAAATGAAAAAGTTTGAAAATGGAATGCATCAACAGAACGGTGTTGGCAGTATAAAAATACCTACAGCACCTTGTATTCCCAGGTGGTATCCCATCCAAGTACTAACCAAGCCCAACACTGCTAAGCTTACAAGATCAGATGAGATTGAGCGTATCCAGTGTGGTGTGGCTGTAGATGAGCTTTGTGGTTTCTGCTAGAACTTTTCTACTTCTAGCTACTGGTAAATAAATGAAAAAGTTTGAAAATGGAATGCATCAACAGAACGGTGTTGGCAGTAAAAAAATACCTACAGCACCTTGTATTCACAAGTTGTCTCCCAACCAAGTACTAACCAGGCCCAACACTGTATAGCTTCCAAAATCAGATTAGATTGGGTGTATCCAGTGTGGAGTGGCTGTAGATGAGCTTTGTGGTTTCTGTTAGAACTTTTCTATTCTAACTACTGGTAAATAAATGAAAAAGTTTGAAAATGGAATGCATCAACAGAACGGTGTTGGCAGTATAAAAATACTTACAGCACCTTGTATTCACAGGTGGTCTCCCATCCAAGTACTAACCAGGCCCAACACTCCTTAGCTTCCAAGATCAGATGAAATTGGGCGTATCCAATGTGGTGTGGCTGTAGATGAGCTTTGTGGTTCCTGCTAGAACTTTTCTACTTCTAGCTACTGGTAAATAAATGAAAAAGTTTGAAAATGGAATGCATCAACAGAACGGTGTTGGCAGTATAAAAATACCTACAGCACCTTTTATTCACAGGTGGTCTCCCATCCAAGTACTAACCAGGCCCAACACTGCTTAGCTTCCAAAATCAGATGAGATTGGGTGTATCCAGTGTGGAGTGGCTGTAGATGAGCTTTGTGGTTTCTGTTAGAACTTTTCTACTTCTAACTACTGGTACATAAATTAATTTGTTTGAAAATGGAATGCATCAACAGAACGGTGTTAGCAGTATAAAAATACCGACAGCACCTTGTATTCCAAGGTGGTCTCCCATCCAAGTACTAACCAGGCCCAACACTACTTAGCTTCCAAGATCAGATTAGATTTGGTGTATCCAATGTGGTGTGGCTGTAGATGAGATTTGTGGTTTCTGTTAGAACTTTTCTACTTCTAACTACTGGTAAATACATGAAAAAGTATGAAAATGGAATGCCTCAACAGAACGGGGTTGGCAGTATAAAAATACTTAAAACATCTTGTATTCCCAGGTGGTCTCCCATCCAAGTTCTAACCAGGCCCAACACTGCCTAACTTCCAAGATCAGATGAGATTGGGTGCATACAGTGTGGTGTGGCTGTAGATGAGCTTTGCGGTTTCTGTTAGAACTTTTCTACTTCTAACTACTGGTACATAAATGATTAAGTTTGAAAATGGAATGCATCAATAGAACGGTGTTGGCAGTATAAAAATACCAACAGCACCTTGTATTCCCAGGTGGTCTCCCATCCAAGTACTAACCAGGCACAACACTGCTTAGCTTCCAAGATCAGATGAGATTCGGCGCATCCAGCGTGGTGTGGCTGTAGATGAGCTTTGTGGCTGTAGATGAGCTTTGTGGTTACTGTTAGAACTTTTCTACTTCTAACTACTGGTAAATAAATGAAAAAGTATGAAAATGGAATGCCTCAACAGAACGGTGTTGGCAGTATAAAAATACCTAAAACATCTTGTATTCCCAGGTGGTCTCCCATCCAAGTTCTAACCAGGCCCAACACTGCTTAACTTCCATGATCAGATGAGATTGGGTGCATACAGTGTGGTGTGGCTGAAGATGAGCTTTGCAGATTCTGTTAAAACTTTTCTTCTTCTAACTACTGGTACATAAATGAATAAGTTTGAAAATGGAATGCATCAACAGAACGGTGTTGCCAGTTTAAAATTACCTACAGCACCTTGTATTCCCAGGTGGTCTCCCATCCAAGTACTAACCAGGCCCAACACTGCTTAGTTTCCAAGAGCAGATGAGATTGGGCACATCCAGTGTGGTGTGCCTGTAGATGAGCTTTGTGGTTTCTGCTAGAACTTTCCTACTTCTAGCTACTGGTACAGAAATGAATAAGTTTGAAAATGGAATGCATCAACAGAATGGTGTTAGCAGTATAAAAAGACCTACAACACCTTGTATTCCCATGTGGTCTCCCATCCAAGTACTAAGCAGGCCCAACACTGCTTAGGTTCCAAGGTCAGATGAGATTCTTTTATGTACCAGTAGTTAGAAGTAGAAAAGTTCTCACAGAAACCACAAAGCTCATCTTCAACCACACCATACTGGATACCAGTGTTGTGTGGCTGTAGATGAGCTTTGTGGCTGTAGATGAGCTTTGTGGTTACTGTTAGAACTTTTCTACTTCTAACTACTGGTACATAAATGAATAAGTTTGAAAATGGAATGCATCAACAGAACGGTGTTGGCAGTATAAAAATACCAACAGCACCTTGTATTCCCAGGTGGTCTCCCATCCAAGTACTAACCAGGCACAACACTGCTTAGCTTCCAAGATCAGATGAGATTGGGCGCATCCAGCGTGGTGTGGCTGTAGATAAGCTTTGTGGTTTCTTTTAGTACTATTCTGCTTCTAGCTACTGGTACATACATGAATACATTTGAAAATGGAATGCATCAACAGAACGGTGTTGGCAGTATAAAAATACCTACAGCACCTTGTATTCCCAGGTGGTAACCCATACAAGTACTAACCAGGCCCCAAACTGCTTAGCTTCCAATATCAGATGAGATTGGGCATATCCAGTGTGGTGAGGCTGTAGATGAGCTTTGCGGTTTCTGTTAGAACTTTTCTACTTCTAACTACTGGTACATAATTGAATAAGTTTGAAAATGGAATGAATCAACAGAACAGTATTGGCAGTATAAAAATACCTACATCACCTTGTATTCCCAGGTGGTCTCCCATCCAAGTACTAACCAGGCCCAACACTCATAGCTTCGAAGATCAGATGAAATTTGGCGTATCCAGTGTGGTGTGGTGTGGCTGTAGATGAGCTTTGTGGTTTCTGCTAGAACTTTTCTACTTCTAGCTACTGGTAAATAAATGAAAAAGTTTGAAAATGGAATGCATCAACAGAACGGTGTTGGCAGTATAAAAATACCTACAGCACCTTGTATTCACAGGTGGTCTCCCATCCAAGTACTAACCAGGCCCAACACTCCTTAGCTTCCAAGATCAGATGAAATTGGGCGTATCCAGTGTGGTGTGGCTGTAGATGAGCTTTGTGGTTTCTGCTAGAACTTTTCTACTTCTAGCTACTGGTAAATAAATGAAAAAGTTTGAAAATGGAATGCATCAACAGAACGGTGTTGGCAGTATAAAAATACCTACAGCACCTTGTATTCCCAGGTGGTATCCCATCCAAGTACTAACCAAGCCCAACACTGCTAAGCTTACAAGATCAGATGAGATTGAGCGTATCCAGTGTGGTGTGGCTGTAGATGAGCTTTGTGGTTTCTGCTAGAACTTTTCTACTTCTAGCTACTGGTAAATAAATGAAAAAGTTTGAAAATGGAATGCATCAACAGAACGGTGTTGGCAGTAAAAAAATAACTACAGCACCTTGTATTCACAAGTTGTCTCCCAACCAAGTACTAACCAGGCCCAACACTGTATAGCTTCCAAAATCAGATTAGATTGGGTGTATCCAGTGTGGAGTGGCTGTAGATGAGCTTTGTGGTTTCTGTTAGAACTTTTCTATTCTAACTACTGGTAAATAAATGAAAAAGTTTGAAAATGGAATGCATCAACAGAACGGTGTTGGCAGTATAAAAATACTTACAGCACCTTGTATTCACAGGTGGTCTCCCATCCAAGTACTAACCAGGCCCAACACTCCTTAGCTTCCAAGATCAGATGAAATTGGGCGTATCCAATGTGGTGTGGCTGTAGATGAGCTTTGTGGTTCCTGCTAGAACTTTTCTACTTCTAGCTACTGGTAAATAAATGAAAAAGTTTGAAAATGGAATGCATCAACAGAACGGTGTTGGCAGTATAAAAATACCTACAGCACCTTTTATTCACAGGTGGTCTCCCATCCAAGTACTAACCAGGCCCAACACTGCTTAGCTTCCAAAATCAGATGAGATTGGGTGTATCCAGTGTGGAGTGGCTGTAGATGAGCTTTGTGGTTTCTGTTAGAACTTTTCTACTTCTAACTACTGGTACATAAATTAATTTGTTTGAAAATGGAATGCATCAACAGAACGGTGTTAGCAGTATAAAAATACCGACAGCACCTTGTATTCCAAGGTGGTCTCCCATCCAAGTACTAACCAGGCCCAACACTACTTAGCTTCCAAGATCAGATTAGATTTGGTGTATCCAATGTGGTGTGGCTGTAGATGAGATTTGTGGTTTCTGTTAGAACTTTTCTACTTCTAACTACTGGTAAATACATGAAAAAGTATGAAAATGGAATGCCTCAACAGAACGGGGTTGGCAGTATAAAAATACTTAAAACATCTTGTATTCCCAGGTGGTCTCCCATCCAAGTTCTAACCAGGCCCAACACTGCCTAACTTCCAAGATCAGATGAGATTGGGTGCATACAGTGTGGTGTGGCTGTAGATGAGCTTTGCGGTTTCTGTTAGAACTTTTCTACTTCTAACTACTGGTACATAAATGAATAAGTTTGAAAATGGAATGCATCAATAGAACGGTGTTGGCAGTATAAAAATACCAACAGCACCTTGTATTCCCAGGTGGTCTCCCATCCAAGTACTAAACAGGCACAACACTGCTTAGCTTCCAAGATCAGATGAGATTCGGCGCATCCAGCGTGGTGTGACTGTAGATGAGCTTTGTGGCTGTAGATGAGCTTTGTGGTTACTGTTAGAACTTTTCTACTTCTAACTACTGGTAAATAAATGAAAAAGTATGAAAATGGAATGCCTCAACAGAACGGTGTTGGCAGTATAAAAATACCTAAAACATCTTGTATTCCCAGGTGGTCTCCCATCCAAGTTCTAACCAGGCCCAACACTGCTTAACTTCCATGATCAGATGAGATTGGGTGCATACAGTGTGGTGTGGCTGAAGATGAGCTTTGCAGATTCTGTTAAAACTTTTCTTCTTCTAACTACTGGTACATAAATGAATAAGTTTGAAAATGGAATGCATCAACAGACCGGTGTTGCCAGTTTAAAATTACCTACAGCACCTTGTATTCCCAGGTGGTCTCCCATCCAAGTACTAACCAGGCCCAACACTGCTTAGTTTCCAAGAGCAGATGAGATTGGGCACATCCAGTGTGGTGTGCCTGTAGATGAGCTTTGTGGTTTCTGCTAGAACTTTCCTACTTCTAGCTACTGGTACAGAAATGAATAAGTTTGAAAATGGAATGCATCAACAGAATGGTGTTAGCAGTATAAAAAGACCTACAACACCTTGTATTCCCAGGTGGTCTCCCATCCAAGTACTAAGCTGGCCCAACACTGCTTAGGTTCCAAGGTCAGATGAGGTTCTTTTATGTACCAGTAGTTAGAAGTAGAAAAGTTCTCACAGAAACCACAAAGCTCATCTTCAACCACACCATACTGGATACCAGTGTTGTGTGGCTGTAGATGAGCTTTGTGGCTGTAGATGAGCTTTGTGGTTACTGTTAGAACTTTTCTACTTCTAACTACTGGTACATAAATGAATAAGTTTGAAAATGGAATGCATCAACAGAACGGTGTTGGCAGTATAAAAATACCAACAGCACCTTGTATTCCCAGGTGGTCTCCCATCCAAGTACTAACCAGGCACAACACTGCTTAGCTTCCAAGATCAGATGAGATTGGGCGCATCCAGCGTGGTGTGGCTGTAGATAAGCTTTGTGGTTTCTTTTAGTACTATTCTGCTTCTAGCTACTGGTACATACATGAATACATTTGAAAATGGAATGCATCAACAGAACGGTGTTGGCAGTATAAAAATACCTACAGCACCTTGTATTCCCAGGTGGTAACCCATACAAGTACTAACCAGGCCCCAAACTGCTTAGCTTCCAATATCAGATGAGATTGGGCATATCCAGTGTGGTGAGGCTGTAGATGAGCTTTGCGGTTTCTGTTAGAACTTTTCTACTTCTAACTACTGGTACATAATTGAATAAGTTTGAAAATGGAATGAATCAACAGAACAGTATTGGCAGTATAAAAATACCTACATCACCTTGTATTCCCAGGTGGTCTCCCATCCAAGTACTAACCAGGCCCAACACTCATAGCTTCGAAGATCAGATGAAATTTGGCGTATCCAGTGTGGTGTGGTGTGGCTGTAGATGAGCTTTGTGGTTTCTGCTAGAACTTTTCTACTTCTAGCTACTGGTAAATAAATGAAAAAGTTTGAAAATGGAATGCATCAACAGAACGGTGTTGGCAGTATAAAAATACCTACAGCACCTTGTATTCACAGGTGGTCTCCCATCCAAGTATTAACCAGGCCCAACACTCCTTAGCTTCCAAGATCAGATTAAATTGGGCGTATCCAGTGTGGTGTGGCTGTAGATGAGCTTTGTGGTTTCTGCTAGAACTTTTCTACTTCTAGCTACTGGTAAATAAATGAAAAAGTTTGAAAATGGAATGCATCAACAGAACGGTGTTGGCAGTAAAAAAATAACTACAGCACCTTGTATTCACAAGTTGTCTCCCAACCAAGTACTAACCAGGCCCAACACTGTATAGCTTCCAAAATCAGATTAGATTGGGTGTATCCAGTGTGGAGTGGCTGTAGATGAGCTTTGTGGTTTCTGTTAGAACTTTTCTATTCTAACTACTGGTAAATAAATGAAAAAGTTTGAAAATGGAATGCATCAACAGAACGGTGTTGGCAGTATAAAAATACTTACAGCACCTTGTATTCACAGGTGGTCTCCCATCCAAGTACTAACCAGGCCCAACACTGCTTAGCTTCCAAGATCAAATGAAATTGGGCGTATCCAATGTGGTGTGGCTGTAGATGAGCTTTGTGGTTCCTGCTAGAACTTTTCTACTTCTAGCTACTGGTAAATAAATGAAAAAGTTTGAAAATGGAATGCATCAACAGAACGGTGTTGGCAGTATAAAAATACCTACAGCACCTTTTATTCACAGGTGGTCTCCCATCCAAGTACTAACCAGGCCCAACACTGCTTAGCTTCCAAAATCAGATGAAATTGGGTGTATCCAGTGTGGAGTGGCTGTAGATGAGCTTTGTGGTTTCTGTTAGATCTTTTCTACTTCTAACTACTGGTACATAAATTAATTTGTTTGAAAATGGAATGCATCAACAGAACGGTGTTAGCAGTATAAAAATACCGACAGCACCTTGTATTCCAAGGTGGTCTCCCATCCAAGTACTAACCAGGCCCAACACTACTTAGCTTCCAAGATCAGATTAGATTTGGTGTATCCAATGTGGTGTGGCTATAGATGAGCTTTGTGGTTACTGTTAGAACTTTTCTACTTCTAACTACTGGTACATAAATGAATAAGTTTGAAAATGGAATGCATCAACAGAACGGTGTTGGCAGTATAAAAATACCAACAGCACCTTGTATTCCCAGGTGGTCTCCCATCCAAGTACTAACCAGGCACAACACTGCTTAGCTTCCAAGATCAGATGAGATTGGGCGCATCCAGTGTGGTGTGGCTGTAGATGAGCTTTGTGGTTTCTTTTAGTACTATTCTGCTTCTAGCTACTGGTACATACATGAATACATTTGAAAATGGAATGCATCAACAGAACGGTGTTGGCAGTATAAAAATACCTACAGCACCTTGTATTCCCAGGTGGTATCTCATACAAGTACTAACCAGGCCCAACACTGCTTAGCTTACAAGATCAGATGAGATTGAGCGTATCCAGTGTGGTGTGGCTGTAGATGAGCTTTGTGGTTTCTGTTAGAACTTTTCTACTTCTAACTACTGGTACATAAATGAATAAGTTTGAAAATGGAATGCATCAACAGAACAGTATTGGCAGTATAAAAATACCTACAGCACCTTGTATTCCCAGGTGGTCTCCCATCCAAGTACTAACCAGGCCCAACACTCATAGCTTCCAAGATCAGATGAAATTGGGCATATCCAGTGTGGTGTGGCTGTAGATGAGCTTGGTGGTTTCTGCTAGAACTTTTCTACTTCTAGCTACTGGTAAATAAATGAAAAAGTTTGAAAATGGAATGCATCAACAGAACGGTGTTGGCAGTATAAAAATACCTACAGCACCCTGTATTCACAGGTGGTCTCCCAACCAAGTACTAACCAGGCCCAACACTGCTTAGCTTCCAAGATCAGATGAGATTGGGCGCATCCAGTGTGGTGAGGCTGTAGATGAGCTTTGTGGTTTCTGTTACAACTTTTCTACTTCTAACTACTGGTACATAAATGAATTAGTTTGAAAATGGAATGCATCAACAGAACGGTGTTAGCAATATAAAAATACCTACAGCACCTTGTATTCCCAGGTGGTCTCCCATCCAAGTTCTAACCAGGCCCAACACTACTTAACTTCCAAGATCAGATGAGATTGGGTGCATACAGTGTGGTGTGGCTGTAGATGAGCTTTGTGGTTTCTGTTAGAACTTTTCTACTTCTAACTACTGGTACATAAATGAATAAGTTTGAAAATGGAATGCATCAACAGAACGGTGTTGGCAGTATAAAAATACCTACAGCACCTTGTATTCCAAGGTGGTATCCCATCCAAGTACTAACCAGGCCCAACACTGCTTAGTTTCCAAGAGCAGATGAGATTGGGCACATCCAGTGTGGTGTGCCTGTAGATGAGCTTTGTGGTTTCTGCTAGAACTTTCCTACTTCTAGCTACTGGTACAGAAATGAATAAATTTGAAAATGGAATGCATCAACAGAACGGTGTTGGCAGTATAAAAATACCTACAGCAACTTGTATTCCCAGGTGGTCTCCCATCCAAGTACTAACCACACCCAACACTGCTTAGCTTCCAAGATCAGATGAGATTCATTTATGTACCAGTAGTTAGAAGTAGAAAAGTTCTAACAGAAACCACAAAGCTCATCTTCAACCACAACATACTGGATACCAGTGTTGTGTGGCTTTAGATGAGCTTTGTGGCTGTAGATGAGCTTTGTGGTTTCTGCTAGAACTTTCCTACTTCTAGCTACTGGTACATAAATGAATAAGTTTGAAAATGTAATGCATAAACAGAACGGTGTTGGCAGTATAAAAATACCTACAGCACCTTGTATTCCCAGGTGGTCTCCAATCCAAGTACTAACCAGGCCCAACACTGCTTAGCTTCCAAGATAATATGAGATTGGGCGTATCCAGTGTGGTGTGGCTGTAGATGAGCTTTGTTGTTTCTGTTAGACCTTTTCTACTTCTAGCTACTGGTACATAAATGAATAAATTTGAAAATGGAATGCATCAACAGAACGGTGTTGGCAGTATAACAATACCTACAGCACCTTGTATTCCCAGGTGGTCTCCCATCAAAGTACTAACCAGGCCCAACACTGCTTAGCTTACAAGATCAGATGAGATTGAGCGTATCCAGTGTGGTGTGGCTGTAAATGAGCTTTGTGGTTTTTGTTTGAACTTTTCTACTTCTAACTACTGGTACATAAATGAATAAGTTTGAAAATGGAATGCATCAACAGAACAGTGTTGGCAGTATAAAAATACCTACAGCACCTTGTATTCCCAGGTGGTCTCCCATCCAAGTACTAACCAGGCCCAACACTCATAGCTTCCAAGATCAGATGAAATTGGGCGTATCCAGTGTGGTGTGGCTGTAGATGAGCTTTGTGGTTTCTGCTAGAACTTTTCTACTTCTAGCTACTGGTAAATAAATGAAAAAGTTTTATAATGGAATGCATCAACAGAACGGTGTTGGCAGTATAAAAATACCCCACAGCACCTTGTATTCCCAGGTGGTCTCCCATCCAAGTACTAAGCAGGCCCAACATTGCTTAGCTACCAAGATCAGATGAGATTGGGCGTATCCAGTGTGGTGTGGCTGTAGATGAGCTTTGTTGTTTCTGTTAGACCTTTTCTACTTCTAGCTACTGGTACATAAATGAATAAATTTGAAAATGGAATGCATCAACAGAACGGTGTTGGCAGTATAACAATACCTACAGCACCTTGTATTCCCAGGTGGTCTCCCATCAAAGTACTAACCAGGCCCAACACTGCTTAGCTTCCAAGATCAGATGAAATTGGGCGTATCCAGTGTGGTGTGGCTGTAGATGAGCTTTGTGGTTTTTGTTAGAACTTTTCTACTTCTAACTACTGGTACATAAATGAATAAGTTTGAAAATGGAATGCATCAACAGAACAGTGTTGGCAGTATAAAAATACCTACAGCACCTTGTATTCACAGGTGGTCTCCCATCCAAGTACTAACCAGGCCCAACACTGCATAGCTTCCAAAATCAGATCAGATTGAGCATATCCAGTGTGGTGTGGCTGTAGATGAGTTTTGTTGTTTCTGTTAGACCTTTTCTACTTCTAGCTACTGGTACATAAATGAATAAATTTGAAAATTGAATGCATCAACAGAACGGTGTTGGCAGTATAAAAATACCTACAGCACCTTGTATTCCCAGGTGGTCTCCCATCCAAGTACTAAGCAGGCCCAACATTGCTTAGCTACCAAGATCAGATGAGATTGGGCGAATCCAGTGTGGTGTGGCTGTAGATGAGCTTTGTGGTTTCTGCTAGAACTTTTCTACTTCTAATTACTGGTAAATAAATGAAAAAGTTTGAAAATGGAATGCATCAACAGAACGGTGTTGGCAGTATAAAAATACCTACAGCACCTTGTATTCACAGGTGGTCTCCCATCCAAGTACTAACCAGACACAACGCCGCATAGCTTCCAAAATTAGATGAGATTGGGTGTATCCATTGTGGAGTGGCTGTAGATGAGCTTTGTGGTTTCTGTTAGAACTTTTCTACTTCTAACTACTGGTAAATAAATGAAAAAGCTTGAAAATGGAATGCATCAACAGAACGGTGTTGGCAGTATAAAAATACTTACAGCACCTTGTATTCACAGGTGGTCTCCCATCCAAGTACTAACCAGGCCCAACACTGCATAGCTTCCAAAATTAGATGAGATTGGGTGTATCCAGTGTGGAGTGGCTGTAGATGAGCTTTGTGGTTTCTGTTAGAACTTTTCTACTTCTAACTACTGGTAAATAAATGAAAAAGTTTGAAAATGGAATGCATCAACAGAACGGTGTTGGCAGTATAACAATACCTACAGCACCTTGTAATCCCAGGTGGTATCCCATCCAAATACTAACCAGGCCCAACACTGCATAGCTTCCAAAATTAGATGAGATTAGGCGTATCCAATGTGGTGTGGCTGTAGATGAGCTTTGTGGTTTCTGTTAGAACTTTTCTAATTCTAGCTACTGGTACATAAATGAATAATTTTGAAAATGGAATGCATCAACAGAACGGTGTTGGCAGTATAAAAATATCTACAGCGCCTTGTATTGCCAGGTGGTCTCCCAACCAAGTACTAACAAGGCCCAACACTGCTTAGCTTCCAAGATCAGATGAGATTGGGCACATACAGTGTGGTGTGGCTGTAGATGAGCTTTATGGTTTCTGTTAGAACTTTTCTACTTTTAACTACTGGTACAAAATGGAATGCATCAACAGAACGGTGTTGGCAGTATAACAATACCTACAGCACCTTGTATTCCCAGGTGGTATCCCATCCAAATACTAACCAGGACCAACACTGCTTAGCTTCCAATATCAGATGAGATTGGGCATATCCAGTGTGGTGAGGCTGTAGATGAGCTTTGTGGTTTCTGTTAGAACTTTTCTACTTCTAACTACTGGTACATAAATGAATAAGTTTGAAAATGGAATGCATCAACAGAACGGTGTTGGCAGTATAAAAATACCAACAGCACTTTGTATTCCCAGGTGGTCTCCCATCCAAGCACTAACCAGGTACAACACTGCTTAGCTTCCAAGATCAGATGAGATTGGGCACATCCAGCGTGGTGTGGCTGTAGATAAGCTTTGTGGTTTCTTTTAGTACTTTTCTACTTCTAGCTACTGGTACATACATGAATACATTTGAAAATGGAATGCATCAACACAACGGTGTTGGCAGTATAAAAATACCTACAGCACCTTGTATTCCCAGGTGGTAACCCATACAAGTACTAACCAGGCTCCAAACTGCTTAGCTTCCAATATCAGATGAGATTGGGCATATCCAGTGTGGTGAGGCTGTAGATGAGCTTTGCGGTTTCTGTTAGAACTTTTCTACTTCTAACTACTGGTACATAATTGAATAAGTTTGAAAATGGAATGAATCAACAGAACAGTATTGGCAGTATAAAAATACCTACATCACCTTGTATTCCCAGGTGGTCTCCCATCCAAGTACTAACCAGGCCCAACACTCATAGCTTCGAAAATCAGATGAAATTTGGCGTATCCAGTGTGGTGTGGTGTGGCTGTAGATGAGCTTTGTGGTTTCTGCTAGAACTTTTCTACTTCTAGCTACTGGTAAATAAATGAAAAAGTTTGAAAATGGAATGCATCAACAGAACGGTGTTGGCAGTATAAAAATACCTACAGCACCTTGTATTCACAGGTGGTCTCCCATCCAAGTACTAACCAGGCCCAAAACTGCATAGCTTCCAAAATCAGATGAGAATGGGTGTATCCAGTGTGGAGTGGCTGTAGATGAGCTTTGTGGTTTCTGTTAGAACTTTTCTACTTCTAACTACTGGTACATAAATGAATAAGTTTGAAAATGGAATGCATCAACAGAACAGTGTTGGCAGTATAAAAATACCTACAGCACCTTGTATTCCCAGGTGGTCTCCCATCCAAGTACTAACCAGGCCCAACACTCATAGCTTCCAAGATCAGATGAAATTGGGCGTATCCAGTGTGGTTTGGCTGTAGATGAGCTTTGTGGTTTCTACTAGAACTTTTCTACTTCTAGCTACTGGTAAATAAATGAAAAAGTTTTATAATGGAATGCATCAACAGAACGGTGTTGGCAGTATAAAAATACCTACAGCACCTTGTATTCACAGGTGGTTTCCCATTCAAGTACTAACCAGGCCCAACACTGCATAGCTTCCAAAATCAGATCAGATTGGGTGTATCCAGTGTGGAGTGGCTGTAGATGAGCTTTGTGGTTTCTGTTAGAACTTTTCTACTTCTAGCTACTGGTAAATAAATGAAAAAGTTTTATAATGGAATGCATCAACAGAACGGTGTTGGCAGTATAAAAATACCTACAGCACCTTATATTCACAGGTGGTCTCCCATCCAAGTACTAACCAGGCCCAACACTGCATAGCTTCCAAAATCAGATCAGATTGAGCATATCCAGTGTGGTGTGGCTGTAGATGAGTTTTGTTGTTTCTGTTAGACCTTTTCTACTTCTAGCTACTGGTACATAAATGAATAAATTTGAAAATGGAATGCATCAACAGAACGGTGTTGGCAGTATAAAAATACCCCACAGCACCTTGTATTCCCAGGTGGTCTCCCATCCAAGTACTAAGCAGGCCCAACATTGCTTAGCTACCAAGATCAGATGAGATTGGGCGAATCCAGTGTGGTGTGGCTGTAGATGAGCTTTGTGGTTTCTGCTAGAACTTTACTACTTCTAGCTAATGGTAAATAAATGAAAAAGTTTGAAAATGGAATGCATCAACAGAACGGTGTTGGCAGTATAAAAATACCTACAGCACCTTGTATTCACAGGTGGTCTCCCATCCAAGTACTAACCAGGCACAATACTGCATAGCTTCCAAAATTAGATGAGATTGGGTGTATCCAGTGTGGAGTGGCTGTAGATGAGCTTTGTGGTTTCTGTTAGAACTTTTCTACTTCTAACTACTGGTAAATAAATGAAAAAGTTTGAAAATGGAATGCATCAACAGAACGGTGTTGGCAGTATAAAAATACCTACAGCACCTTGTATTCACAGGTGGTCTCCCATCCAAATACTAACCAGGCCCAACACTCCTTAGCTTCCAAGATCAGATGAAATTGTGCGTATCCATTGTGGTGTGGCTGTAGATGAGCTTTGTGGTTTCTGCTAGAACTTTTCTACTTCTAGCTGCTGGTAAATAAATGAAAACATTTGAAAATGGATTGCATCAACAGAACGGTGTTGGCAGTATAAAAATACCTACAGCACCTTGTATTCCCAGGTGGTCTCCCATCCAAGTACTAACCACGCCCAACACTGCTTAGCTTCCAAGATCAGATGAGATTGGGCGTATCCAGTGTGGTGTGGCTGTAAATGAGCTTAGTGGTTTCTGTTAGTACTTTTCTACTTCTAACTACTGATACATAAATGAATAAGTTTGAAAATGGAATGCATCAACAGAACGGTGTTGGCAGTATAAAAATACCTACAGCACCTTGTATTCCCAGGTGGTCTCCCATCCAAGTACTAAGCAGGCACAACACTGCTTAGCTTCCAAGATCAGATGAGATTGAGTGTATCCAGTGTGGTGTGGCTGTAGATGAGCTTTGTGGTTTTTGTTAGAACTTTTCTACTTCTGACTACTGGTACATAAATGAATAAGTTTGAAAATGGAATGCATCAACAGAACAGTGTTGGCAGTATAAAAATACCTACAGCACCTTGTATTCACAGGTGGTCTCCCATCCAAGTACTAACCAGGCCCAACACTGCATAGCTTCCAAAATCAGATCAGATTGGGTGTATCCAGTGTGGAGTGGCTGTAGATGAGCTTTGTGGTTTCTGTTAGAACTTTTCTACTTCTAACTACTGGTAAATAAATGAAAAAGTTTGAAAATGGAATGCATCAACAGAACGGTGTTGGCAGTATAAAAAGACCTACAGCACCTTATATTCACAGGTGGTCTCCCATCCAAGTACTAACCAGGCCCAACACTGCATAGCTTCCAAAATCAGATCAGATTGAGCATATCCAGTGTGGTGTGGCTGTAGATGAGTTTTGTTGTTTCTGTTAGACCTTTTCTACTTCTAGCTACTGGTACATAAATGAATACATTTGAAAATGGAATGCATCAACAGAACGGTGTTGGCAGTATAAAAATACCTACAGCACCTTGTATTCACAGGTGGTCTCCCATCCAAGTACTAACCAGGCACAACACTGCATAGCTTCCAAAATTAGATGAGATTGGGTGTATCCAGTGTGGTGTGGCTGTAGATGAGCTTTGTGGTTTCTGTTAGAACTTTTCTACTTCTAACTACTGGTAAATAAATGAAAAAGTTTGAAAATGGAATGCATCAACAGAACGGTGTTGGCAGTATAAAAATACCTACAGCACCTTGTATTCACAGGTGGTCTCCCATCCAAGTACTAACCAGACACAACACTGCATAGCTTCCAAAATTAGATGAGATTGGGTGTATCCAGTGTGGAGTGGCTGTAGATGAGCTTTGTGGTTTCTGTTAGAACTTTTCTACTTCTAACTACTGGTAAATAAATGAAAAAGTTTGAAAATGAAATGCATCAACAGAACAGTGTTGGCAGTATAAAAATACCTACAGCACCTTGTATTCCCAGGTGGTCTCCCATCCAAGTACTAACCAGGCCAAACACTCATAGCTTCCAAGATCAGATGAAATTGGCCATATCCAGTGTGGTGTGGCTGTAGATGAGCTTTGTGGTTTCTGCTAGAACTTTTCTACTTCTAGCTATTGGTAAATAAATGAAAAAGTTTGAAAATGGAATGCATCAACAGAACGGTGTTGGCAGTATAAAAATACCTACAGCACCTTGTATTCACAGGTGGTCTCCCATCCAAGTACTAACCAGGCCCAGCACTCCATAGCTTCCAAGATCAGATGAAATTGGGCGTATCCAGTGTGGTGTGGCTGTAGATGAGCTTTGTGGTTTCTGCTAGAACTTTTCTACTTCTAGCTACTGGTAAATAAATGAAAAAGTTTGAAAATGGAATGCATCAACAGAACGGTGTTGGCAGTACAAAAATACCTACAGCACCTTGTATTCACAGGTGGTCTCCCATCCAAATACTAACCAGGCCCAAAACTGCATAGCTTCCAAAATCAGATGAGAATGGGTGTATCCAGTGTGGAGTGGCTGTAGATGAGCTTTGTGGTTTCTGTTAGAACTTTTCTACTTCTAACTACTGGTAAATAAATGAAAAAGTTTGAAAATGGAATGCATCAACAGAACGGTGTTGGCAGTATAAAAATACCTACAGCACCTTGTATTTCCAGGTGGTCTCCCATCCAAGTACTAACCACGCCCAACACTGCTTAGCTTCCAAGATCATATGAGATTGGGCGCATCCAGTGTGGTGTGGCTGTAGATGAGCTTTGTGGTTTCTGCTAGACCTTTTCTACTTCTAGCTACTGGTACATAAATGAATACATTTGAAAATGGAATGCATCAACAGAACGGTGTTGGCAGTATAAAAATACCTACAGCACCTTGTATTCCCAGGTGGTATCCCATCCAAATACTAACCAGGCCCAACACTGCTTAGCTTACAAGATCAGATGAGATTGAGCATATCCAGTGTGGTGTGGCTGTAGATGAGCTTTGTGGTTTCTGTTAGAACTTTTCTACTTTTAACTACTGGTACATAAATGAATAAGTTTGAAAATGGAATGAATCAACAGAACAGTATTGGCAGTATAAAAATACCTACAGCACCTTGTATTCCCAGGTGGTCTCCCATCCAAGTACTAACCAGGCCCAACACTGCTTAGTTTCTAAGATCAGATGAGATTGGGTGTATCCATTGTGGTGTGGCTGAAGATGAGCTTTGTGGTTTCTGTTAGTACTTTTCTACTTCTAACTTCTGGTACATAAATGAATAAGTTTGAAAATGGAATGTATAAAGAGAACGGTGTTGGCAGTATAAAAATACCTACAGCACCTTGTATTCCCAGGTGGTCTCCCATCCAAGTACTAACCACGCCCAACACTGCTTATCTTCCGAGATCAGATGAGATTGGGCGTATCCAGTGTGGTGTGGCTGTAAATGAGATTAGTGGTTTCTGTTAGTACTTTTCTACTTCTAACTACTGATACATAAATGAATAAGTTTGAAAATGGAATGCATCAACAGAACGGTGTTGGTAGTATAAAAATACCTACAGCACCTTGTATTCCCAGGTGGTCTCCCATCCAAGTACTAACCAGACCCAACACTCATAGATTCCAAGATCAGATGAAATTGGGCGTATCCAGTGTGGTGTGGCTGTAGATGAGCTTTGTGATTTCTGCTAGAACTTTTCTACTTCGAGCTATTGGTAAATAAATGAAAAAGTTTGAAAATGGAATGCATCAACAGAACGGTGTTGGCAGTATAAAAATACCTACAGCACCTTGTATTCACAGGTGGTCTCCCATCCAAGTACTAACCAGGCCCAACACTCCATAGCTTCCAAGATCAGATGAAATTGGGCGTATCCAGTGTGGTGTGGCTGTAGATGAGCTTTGTGGTTTCTGCTAGAACTTTTCTACTTCTAGCTACTTATAAATAAATGAAAAAGTTTGAAAATGGAATGCATCAACAGAACGGTGTTGGCAGTATAAAAATACCTACAGCACCTTGTATTCCCAGGTGGTCTCCCATCCAAGTACTAACCAGGCCCAACACTGCTTAGTTTCTAAGATCAGATGAGATTGGGTGTATCCATTGTGGTGTGGCTGTAGATGAGCTTTGTGGTTTCTGTTAGTACTTTTCTACTTCTAACTACTGATACATAAATGAATAAGTTTGAAAATGGAATGCATCAACAGAACAGTGTTGGCAGTATAAAAATACCTACAGCACCTTGTATTGCTAGGTGGTCTCCCATCCAAGTACTAACCAGGCCCAACACTCATAGCTTCCAAGATCAGATGAAATTGGGCATATCCAGTGTGGTGTGGCTGTAGATGAGCTTTGTGGTTTCTGCTAGAACTTTTCTACTTCTAGCTATTGGTAAATAAATGAAAAAGTTTGAAAATGGAATGCATCAACAGAACGGTGTTGGCAGTATAAAAATACCTACAGCACCTTGTATTCCCAGGTGGTCTCCCATCCAAGTACTAACCACGCCCAACACTGCTTAGCTTCCAAGATCAGATGAGATTGGGCGTATCCAGTGTGGTGTGGCTGTAAATGAGCTTAGTGATTTCTGTTAGTACTTTTCTACTTCTAACTACTGATACATAAATGAATAAGTTTGAAAATGGAATGCATCAACAGAACGGTGTTGGCAGTATAAAAATACCTACAGCACCTTGTATTGCCAGGTGGTCTCCCATCCAAGTACTAAGCAGGCACAACACTGCTTAGCTTCCAAGATCAGATGAGATTGAGTGTATCCAGTGTGGTGTGGCTGTAGATGAGCTTTGTGGTTTTTGTTAGAACTTTTCTACTTCTGACTACTGGTACATAAATGAATAAGTTTGAAAATGGAATGCATCAACAGAACAGTGTTGGCAGTATAAAAATACCTACAGCACCTTGTATTCACAGGTGGTCTCCCATCCAAGTACTAACCAGGCCCAACACTGCATAGCTTCCAAAATCAGATCAGATTGGGTGTATCCAGTGTGGAGTGGCTGTAGATGAGCTTTGTGGTTTCTGTTAGAACTTTTCTACTTCTAACTACTGGTAAATAAATGAAAAAGTTTGAAAATGGAATGCATCAACAGAACGGTGTTGGCAGTATAAAAAGACCTACAGCACCTTATATTCACAGGTGGTCTCCCATCCAAGTACTAACCAGGCCCAACACTGCATAGCTTCCAAAATCAGATCAGATTGAGCATATCCAGTGTGGTGTGGCTGTAGATGAGTTTTGTTGTTTCTGTTAGACCTTTTCTACTTCTAGCTACTGGTACATAAATGAATAAATTTGAAAATGGAATGCATCAACAGAACGGTGTTGGCAGTATAAAAATACCTACAGCACCTTGTATTCACAGGTGGTCTCCCATCCAAGTACTAACCAGGCACAACACTGCATAGCTTCCAAAATTAGATGAGATTGGGTGTATCCAGTGTGGAGTGGCTGTAGATGAGCTTTGTGGTTTCTGTTAGAACTTTTCTACTTCTAACTACTGGTAAATAAATGAAAAAGTTTGAAAATGGAATGCATCAACAGAACGGTGTTGGCAGTATAAAAATACCTACAGCACCTTGTATTCACAGGTGGTCTCCCATCCAAGTACTAACCAGACACAACACTGCATAGCTTCCAAAATTAGATGAGATTGGGTGTATCCAGTGTGGAGTGGCTGTAGATGAGCTTTGTGGTTTCTGTTAGAACTTTTCTACTTCTAACTACTGGTAAATAAATGAAAAAGTTTGAAAATGGAATGCATCAACAGAACGGTGTTGGCAGTATAAAAATACCTACAGCACCTTGTATTCCCAGGTGGTCTCCCATCCAAGTACTAAGCAGGCCCAACACTGCTTAGCTTCCAAGATCAGATGAGATCGAGCGTATCCAGTGTGGTGTGGCTGTAGATGAGCTTTGTGGTTTTTGTTAGAACTTTTCTACTTCTAACTACTGGTACATAAATGAATAAGTTTGAAAATGGAATGCATCAACAGAACAGTGTTGGCAGTATAAAAATACCTGCAGCACCTTGAATTCCCAGGTGGTCTCCCATCCAAGTACTAACCAGGCCAAACACTCATAGCTTCCAAGATCAGATGAAATTGGGCGTATCCAGTGTGGTGTGGCTGTAGATGAGCTTTGTGGTTTCTGCTAGAACTTTTCTACTTCTAGCTATTGGTAAATAAATGAAAAAGTTTGAAAATGGAATGCATCAACAGAACGGTGTTGGCAGTATAAAAATACCTACAGCACCTTGTATTCACAGGTGGTCTCCCATCCAAGTACTAACCAGGCCCAACACTCCATAGCTTCCAAGATCAGATGAAATTGGGCGTATCCAGTGTGGTGTGGCTGTAGATGAGCTTTGTGGTTTCTGCTAGAACTTTTCTACTTCTAGCTACTGGTAAATAAATGAAAAAGTTTGAAAATGGAATGCATCAACAGAACGGTGTTGGCAGTATAAAAATACCTACAGCACCTTGTATTCACAGGTGGTCTCCCATCCAAATACTAACCAGGCCCAAAACTGCATAGCTTCCAAAATCAGATGAGAATGGGTGTATCCAGTGTGGAGTGGCTGTAGATGAGCTTTGTGGTTTCTGTTAGAACTTTTCTAACTCTAACTACTGGTAAATAAATGAAAAAGTTTGAAAATGGAATGCATCAACAGAACGGTGTTGGCAGTATAAAAATACCTACAGCACCTTGTATTCCCAGGTGGTCTCCCATCCAAGTACTAACCACGCCCAACACTGCTTAGCTTCCAAGATCAGATGAGATTGAGCATATCCAGTGCGGTGTGGCTGTAGATGAGCTCTGTGGTTTCTGTTAGACCTTTTCTACTTCTAGCTACTGGTACATAAATGAATACATTTGAAAATGGAATGCATCAACAGAACGGTGTTGGCAGTATAAAAATACCTACAGCACCTTGTATTCCCAGGTGGTATCCCATCCAAATACTAACCAGGCCCAACACTGCTTAGCTTACAAGATCAGATGAGATTGAGCATATCCAGTGTGGTGTGGCTGTAGATGAGCTTTGTGGTTTCTGTTAGAACTTTTCTACTTTGAACTACTGGTACATAAATGAATAAGTTCGAAAATGGAATGAATCAACAGAACAGTATTGGCAGTATAAAAATACCTACTGCACCTTGTATTCCCAGGTGGTCTCCCATCCAAGTACTAAACAGGCCCAACATTGCTTAGTTTCTAAGATCAGATGAGATTGGGTGTATCCATTGTGGTGTGGCTGTAGATGAGCTTTGTGGTTTCTGTTAGTACTTTTCTACTTCTAACTTCTGGTACATAAATGAATAAGTTTGAAAATGGAATGTATAAAGAGAACGGTGTTGGCAGTATAAAAATACCTACAGCACCTTGTATTCCCAGGTGGTCTCCCATCCAAGTACTAACCACGCCCAACACTGCTTATCTTCCGAGATCAGATGAGATTGGGCGTATCCAGTGTGGTGTGGCTGTAAATGAGCTTAGTGGTTTCTGTTAGTACTTTTCTACTTCTAACTACTGATACATAAATGAATAAGTTTGAAAATGGAATGCATCAACAGAACGGTGTTGGCAGTATAAAAATACCTACAGCACCTTGTATTCCCAGGTGGTCTCCCATCCAAGTACTAACCATACCCAACACTCATAGCTTCCAAGATCAGATGAAATTGGGCGTATCTAGTGTGGTGTGGCTGTAGATGAGCTTTGTGATTTCTGCTAGAACTTTTCTACTTCGAGCTATTGGTAAATAAATGAAAAAGTTTGAAAATGGAATGCATCAACAGAACGGTGTTGGCAGTATAAAAATACCTACAGCACCTTGTATTCACAGGTGGTCTCCCATCCAAGTACTAACCAGGCCCAACACTCCATAGCTTCCAAGATCAGATGAAATTGGGCGTATCCAGTGTAGTGTGGCTGTAGATGAGCTTTGTGGTTTCTGCTAGAACTTTTCTACTTCTAGCTACTGGTAAATAAATGAAAAAGTTTGAAAATGGAATGCATCAACAGAACGGTGTTGGCAGTATAAAAATACCTACAGCACCTTGTATTCCCAGGTGGTATCCCATCCAAATACTAACCAGGCCCAACACTGTTTAGCTTACAAGATCAGATGAGATTGAGCATATCCAGTGTGGTGTGGCTGTAGATGAGCTTTGTGGTTTCTGTTAGATCCTTTCTACTTTTAACTACTGGTACATAAATGAATAAGTTTGAAAATGGAATGAATCAACAGAACAGTATTGGCAGTATAAAAATACCTACAGCACCTTGTATTCCCAGATGGTCTCCCATCCAAGTACTAACCAGGCCCAACACTGCTTAGTTTCTAAGATCAGATGAGATTGGGTGTATCCATTGTGGTGTGGCTGTAGATGAGCTTTGTGGTTTCTGTTAGTACTTTTCTACTTCTAACTACTGATACATTAATGAATAAGTTTGAAAATGGAATGCATCAACAGAACAGTGTTGGCAGTATAAAAATACCTACAGCACCTTGTATTGCTAGGTGGTCTCCCATCCAAGTACTAACCAGGCCCAACACTCATAGCTTCCAAGATCAGATGAAATTGGGCATATCCAGTGTGGTGTGGCTGTAGATGAGCTTTGTGGTTTCTGCTAGGACTTTTCTACTTCTAGCTATTGGTAAATAAATGAAAAAGTTTGAAAATGGAATGCATCAACAGAACGGTGTTGGCAGTATAAAAATACCTACAGCACCTTGTATTCACAGGTGGTCTCCCATCCAAATACTAACCAGGCCCAACACTCCTTAGCTTCCAAGATCAGATGAAATTGTGCGTATCCAGTGTGGTGTGGCTGTAGATGAGCTTTGTGGTTTCTGCTAGAACTTTTCTACTTCTAGCTGCTGGTAAATAAATGAAAACGTTTGAAAATGGATTGCATCAACAGAACGGTGTTGGCAGTATAAAAATACCTACAGCACATTGTATTCCCAGGTGATCTCCCATCCAAGTACTAACCACGCCCAACACTGCTTAGCTTCCAAGATCAGATGAGATTGGGCGTATCCAGTGTGGTGTGGCTGTAAATGAGCTTAGTGGTTTCTGTTAGTACTTTTCTACTTCTAACTACTGATACATAAATGAATAAGTTTGAAAATGGAATGCATCAACAGAACGGTGTTGGCAGTATAAAAATACCTACAGCACCTTGTATTCCCAGGTGGTCTCCCATCCAAGTACTAAGCAGGCCCAACACTGCTTAGCTTCCAAGATCAGATGAGATTGAGTGTATCCAGTGTGGTGTGGCTGTAGATGAGCTTTGTGGTTTTTGTTAGAACTTTTCTACTTCTGACTACTGGTACATAAATGAATAAGTTTGAAAATGGAATGCATCAACAGAACAGTGTTGGCAGTATAAAAATACCTACAGCACCTTGTATTCACAGGTGGTCTCCCATCCAAGTACTAACCAGGCCCAACACTGCATAGCTTCCAAAATCAGATCAGATTGGGTGTATCCAGTGTGGAGTGGCTGTAGATGAGCTTTGTGGTTTCTGTTAGAACTTTTCTACTTCTAACTACTGGTAAATAAATGAAAAAGTTAAAAAAATGGAATGCATCAGCAGAACGGTGTTGGCAGTATAAAAATACCTACAGCACCTTATATTCACAGGTGGTCTCCCATCCAAGTACTAACCAGGCCCAACACTGCATAGCTTCCAAAATCAGATCAGATTGAGCATATCCAGTGTGGTGTGGCTGTAGATGAGTTTTGTTGTTTCTGTTAGACCTTTTCTACTTCTAGCTACTGGTACATAAATGAATAAATTTGAAAATGGAATGCATCAACAGAACGGTGTTGGCAGTATTAAAATACCCCACAGCACCTTGTATTCCCAGGTGGTCTCCCATCCAAGTACTAAGCAGGCCCAACATTGCTTAGCTACCAAGATCAGATGAGATTGGGCGAATCCAGTGTGGTGTGGCTGTAGATGAGCTTTGTGGTTTCTGCTAGAACTTTTCTACTTCTAGCTACTGGTAAATAAATGAAAAAGTTTGAAAATGGAATGCATCAACAGAACGGTGTTGGCAGTATAAAAATACCTACAGCACCTTGTATTCACAGGTGGACTCCCATCCAAGTACTAACCAGGCACAACACTGCATAGCTTCCAAAATTAGATGAGATTGGGTGTATCCAGTGTGGAGTGGCTGTAGATGAGCTTTGTGGTTTCTGTTAGAACTTTTCTACTTCTGACTACTGGTACATAAATGAATAAGTTTGAAAATGGAATGCATCAACAGAACAGTGTTGGCAGTATAAAAATACCTACAGCACCTTGTATTCACAGGTGGTCTCCCATCCAAGTACTAACCAGGCCCAACACTGCATAGCTTCCAAAATCAGATCAGATTGGGTGTATCCAGTGTGGAGTGGCTGTAGATGAGCTTTGTGGTTTCTGTTAGAACTTTTCTACTTCTAACTACTGGTAAATAAATGAAAAAGTTTGAAAATGGAATGCATCAACAGAACGGTGTTGGCAGTATAAAAAGACCTACAGCACCTTATATTCACAGGTGGTCTCCCATCCAAGTACTAACCAGGCCCAACACTGCATAGCTTCCAAAATCAGATCAGATTGAGCATATCCAGTGTGGTGTGGCTGTAGATGAGTTTTGTTGTTTCTGTTAGACCTTTTCTACTTCTAGCTACTGGTACATAAATGAATAAGTTTGAAAATGGAATGCATCAACAGAACGGTGTTGGCAGTATAAAAATACCTACAGCACCTTGTATTCACAGGTGGTCTCCCATCCAAGTACTAACCAGGCACAACACTGCATAGCTTCCAAAATTAGATGAGATTGGGTGTATCCAGTGTGGAGTGGCTGTAGATGAGCTTTGTGGTTTCTGTTAGAACTTTTCTACTTCTAACTACTGGTAAATAAATGAAAAAGTTTGAAAATGGAATGCATCAACAGAACGGTGTTGGCAGTATAAAAATACCTACAGCACCTTGTATTCACAGGTGGTCTCCCATCCAAGTACTAACCAGACACAACACTGCATAGCTTCCAAAATTAGAAGAGATTGGGTGTATCCAGTGTGGAGTGGCTGTAGATGAGCTTTGTGGTTTCTGTTAGAACTTTTCTACTTCTAACTACTGGTAAATAAATGAAAAAGTTTGAAAATGGAATGCATCAACAGAACGGTGTTGGCAGTATAAAAATACCTACAGCACCTTGTATTCCCAGGTGGTCTCCCATCCAAGTACTAAGCAGGCCCAACACTGCTTAGCTTCCAAGATCAGATGAGATCGAGCGTATCCAGTGTGGTGTGGCTGTAGATGAGCTTTGTGGTTTTTGTTAGAACTTTTCTACTTCTAACTACTGGTACATAAATGAATAAGTTTGAAAATGGAATGCATCAACAGAACAGTGTTGGCAGTATAAAAATACCTGCAGCACCTTGAATTCCCAGGTGGTCTCCCATCCAAGTACTAACCAGGCCAAACACTCATAGCTTCCAAGATCAGATGAAATTGGGCGTATCCAGTGTGGTGTGGCTGTAGATGAGCTTTGTGGTTTCTGCTAGAACTTTTCTACTTCTAGCTATTGGTAAATAAATGAAAAAGTTTGAAAATGGAATGCATCAACAGAACGGTGTTGGCAGTATAAAAATACCTACAGCACCTTGTATTCACAGGTGGTCTCCCATCCAAGTACTAACCAGGCCCAACACTCCATAGCTTCCAAGATCAGATGAAATTGGGCGTATCCAGTGTGGTGTGGCTGTAGATGAGCTTTGTGGTTTCTGCTAGAACTTTTCTACTTCTAGCTACTGGTAAATAAATGAAAAAGTTTGAAAATGGAATGCATCAACAGAACGGTGTTGGCAGTATAAAAATACCTACAGCACCTTGTATTCACAGGTGGTCTCCCATCCAAATACTAACCAGGCCCAAAACTGCATAGCTTCCAAAATCAGATGAGAATGGGTGTATCCAGTGTGGAGTGGCTGTAGATGAGCTTTGTGGTTTCTGTTAGAACTTTTCTAACTCTAACTACTGGTAAATAAATGAAAAAGTTTGAAAATGGAATGCATCAACAGAACGGTGTTGGCAGTATAAAAATACCTACAGCACCTTGTATTCCCAGGTGGTCTCCCATCCAAGTACTAACCACGCCCAACACTGCTTAGCTTCCAAGATCAGATGAGATTGAGCATATCCAGTGCGGTGTGGCTGTAGATGAGCTCTGTGGTTTCTGTTAGACCTTTTCTACTTCTAGCTACTGGTACATAAATGAATACATTTGAAAATGGAATGCATCAACAGAACGGTGTTGGCAGTATAAAAATACCTACAGCACCTTGTATTCCCAGGTGGTATCCCATCCAAATACTAACCAGGCCCAACACTGCTTAGCTTACAAGATCAGATGAGATTGAGCATATCCAGTGTGGTGTGGCTGTAGATGAGCTTTGTGGTTTCTGTTAGAACTTTTCTACTTTGAACTACTGGTACATAAATGAATAAGTTCGAAAATGGAATGAATCAACAGAACAGTATTGGCAGTATAAAAATACCTACTGCACCTTGTATTCCCAGGTGGTCTCCCATCCAAGTACTAACCAGGCCCAACATTGCTTAGTTTCTAAGATCAGATGAGATTGGGTGTATCCATTGTGGTGTGGCTGTAGATGAGCTTTGTGGTTTCTGTTAGTACTTTTCTACTTCTAACTTCTGGTACATAAATGAATAAGTTTGAAAATGGAATGTATAAAGAGAACGGTGTTGGCAGTATAAAAATACCTACAGCACCTTGTATTCCCAGGTGGTCTCCCATCCAAGTACTAACCACGCCCAACACTGCTTATCTTCCGAGATCAGATGAGATTGGGCGTATCCAGTGTGGTGTGGCTGTAAATGAGCTTAGTGGTTTCTGTTAGTACTTTTCTACTTCTAACTACTGATACATAAATGAATAAGTTTGAAAATGGAATGCATCAACAGAACGGTGTTGGCAGTATAAAAATACCTACAGCACCTTGTATTCCCAGGTGGTCTCCCATCCAAGTACTAACCATACCCAACACTCATAGCTTCCAAGATCAGATGAAATTGGGCGTATCTAGTGTGGTGTGGCTGTAGATGAGCTTTGTGATTTCTGCTAGAACTTTTCTACTTCGAGCTATTGGTAAATAAATGAAAAAGTTTGAAAATGGAATGCATCAACAGAACGGTGTTGGCAGTATAAAAATACCTACAGCACCTTGTATTCACAGGTGGTCTCCCATCCAAGTACTAACCAGGCCCAACACTCCATAGCTTCCAAGATCAGATGAAATTGGGCGTATCCAGTGTAGTGTGGCTGTAGATGAGCTTTGTGGTTTCTGCTAGAACTTTTCTACTTCTAGCTACTGGTAAATAAATGAAAAAGTTTGAAAATGGAATGCATCAACAGAACGGTGTTGGCAGTATAAAAATACCTACAGCACCTTGTATTCCCAGGTGGTATCCCATCCAAATACTAACCAGGCCCAACACTGTTTAGCTTACAAGATCAGATGAGATTGAGCATATCCAGTGTGGTGTGGCTGTAGATGAGCTTTGTGGTTTCTGTTAGATCCTTTCTACTTTTAACTACTGGTACATAAATGAATAAGTTTGAAAATGGAATGAATCAACAGAACAGTATTGGCAGTATAAAAATACCTACAGCACCTTGTATTCCCAGATGGTCTCCCATCCAAGTACTAACCAGGCCCAACACTGCTTAGTTTCTAAGATCAGATGAGATTGGGTGTATCCATTGTGGTGTGGCTGTAGATGAGCTTTGTGGTTTCTGCTAGAACTTTTCTACTTCTAGCTGCTGGTAAATAAATGAAAACGTTTGAAAATGGATTGCATCAACAGAACGGTGTTGGCAGTATAAAAATACCTACAGCACATTGTATTCCCAGGTGATCTCCCATCCAAGTACTAACCACGCCCAACACTGCTTAGCTTCCAAGATCAGATGAGATTGGGCGTATCCAGTGTGGTGTGGCTGTAAATGAGCTTAGTGGTTTCTGTTAGTACTTTTCTACTTCTAACTACTGATACATAAATGAATAAGTTTGAAAATGGAATGCATCAACAGAACGGTGTTGGCAGTATAAAAATACCTACAGCACCTTGTATTCCCAGGTGGTCTCCCATCCAAGTACTAAGCAGGCCCAACACTGCTTAGCTTCCAAGATCAGATGAGATTGAGTGTATCCAGTGTGGTGTGGCTGTAGATGAGCTTTGTGGTTTTTGTTAGAACTTTTCTACTTCTGACTACTGGTACATAAATGAATAAGTTTGAAAATGGAATGCATCAACAGAACAGTGTTGGCAGTATAAAAATACCTACAGCACCTTGTATTTACAGGTGGTCTCCCATCCAAGTACTAACCAGGCCCAACACTGCATAGCTTCCAAAATCAGATCAGATTGGGTGTATCCAGTGTGGTGTGGCTGTAGATGAGCTTTGTGGTTTTTGTTAGAACTTTTCTACTTCTGACTACTGGTACATAAATGAATAAGTTTGAAAATGGAATGCATCAACAGAACGGTGTTGGCAGTATAAAAATACCTACAGCACCTTGTATTCCCAGGTGGTATCCCATCCAAATACTAACCAGGCCCAACACTCCTTAGCTTCCAAGATCAGATGAAATTGTGCGTATCCAGTGTGGTGTGGCTGTAGATGAGCTTTGTGGTTTCTGCTAGAACTTTTCTACTTCTAGCTGCTGGTAAATAAATGAAAACGTTTGAAAATGGATTGCATCAACAGAACGGTGTTGGCAGTATAAAAATACCTACAGCACCTTGTATTCCCAGGTGGTCTCCCATCCAAGTACTAACCACGCCCAACACTGCTTAGCTTCCAAGATCAGATGAGATTGGGCGTATCCAGTGGGGTGTGGCTGTAAATGAGCTTAGTGGTTTCTGTTAGTACTTTTCTACTTCTAACTACTGATACATAAATGAATAAGTTTGAAAATGGAATGCATCAACAGAACGGTGTTGGCAGTATAAAAATACCTACAGCACCTTGTATTCCCAGGTGGTCTCCCATCCAAGTACTAACCACGCCCAACACTGCTTAGCTTCCAAGATCATATGAGATTGGGCGCATCCAGTGTGGTGTGGCTGTAGATGAGCTTTGTGGTTTCTGTTAGACCTTTTCTACTTCTAGCTACTGGTACTTAAATGAATACATTTGAAAATGGAATGCATCAACAGAACGGTGTTGGCAGTATAAAAATACCTACAGCACCTTGTATTCCCAGGTGGTATCCCATCCAAATACTAACCAGGCCCAACACTGCTTAGCTTACAAGATCAGATGAGATTGAGCATATCCAGTGTGGTGTGGCTGTAGATGAGCTTTGTGGTTTCTGTTAGAACTTTTCTACTTTTAACTACTGGTACATAAATGAATAAGTTTGAAAATGGAATGAATCAACAGAACAGTATTGGCAGTATAAAAATATCTACAGCACCTTGTATTTCCAGGTGGTCTCCCATCCAAGTACTAACCAGGCCCAACACTGCTTAGTTTCTAAGATCAGATGAGATTGGGTGTATCCATTGTGGTGTGGCTGTAGATGAGCTTCGTGGTTTCTGTTAGTACTTTTCTACTTCTAACTTCTGGTACATAAATGAATAAGTTTGAAAATGGAATGTATAAAGAGAACGTGTTGGCAGTATAAAAATACCTACAGCACCTTGTATTCCCAGGTGGTCTCCCATCCAAGTACTAACCACGCCCAACACTGCTTAGCTTCCAAGATCAGATGAGATTGGGCGTATCCAGTGTGGTGTGGCTGTAAATGAGCTTAGTGGTTTCTGTTAGTACTTTTCTACTTCTAACTACTGATACATAAATGAATAAGTTTGAAAATGGAATGCATCAACAGAACGGTGTTGGCAGTATAAAAATACCTACAGCACCTTGTATTCCCAGGTGGTCTCCCATCCAAGTACTAACCAGACCCAACACTCATAGCTTCCAAGATCAGATGAAATTGGGCGTATCCAGTGTGGTGTGGCTGTAGATGAGCTTTGTGATTTCTGCTAGAACTTTTCTACTTCGAGCTATTGGTAAATAAATGAAAAAGTTTGAAAATGGAATGCATCAACAGAACGGTGTTGGCAGTATAAAAATACCTACAGCACCTTGTACTCACAGGTGGTCTCCCATCCAAGTACTAACCAGGCCCAACACTCCATAGCTTCCAAGATCAGATGAAATTGGGCGTATCCAGTGTGGTGTGGCTGTAGATGAGCTTTGTGGTTTCTGCTAGAACTTTTCTACTTCTAGCTACTGGTAAATAAATGAAAAAGTTTGAAAATGGAATGCATCAACAGAACGGTGTTGGCAGTATAAAAATACCTACAGCACCTTGTATTCCCAGGTGGTATCCCATCCAAATACTAACCAGGCCAAACACTGCTTAGCTTACAAGATCAGATGAGATTGAGCATATCCAGTGTGGTGTGGCTGTAGATGAGCTTTGTGGTTTCTGTTAGATCTTTTCTACTTTTAACTACTGGTACATAAATGAATAAGTTTGAAAATGGAATGAATCAACAGAACAGTATTGGCAGTATAAAAATACCTACAGCACCTTGTATTCCCAGGTGGTCTCCCATCCAAGTACTAACCAGGCCCAACACTGCTTAGTTTCTAAGATCAGATGAGATTGGGTGTATCCATTGTGGTGTGGCTGTAGATGAGCTTTGTGGTTTCTGTTAGTACTTTTCTACTTCTAACTACTAATACATAAATGAATAAGTTTGAAAATGGAATGCATCAACAGAACGGTGTTGGCAGTATAAAAATACCTACAGCACCTTGTATTCCCAGGTGGTCTCCCATCCAAGTACTAAGCAGGCCCAACACTGCTTAGCTTCCAAGATCAGATGAAATTGAGCGTATCCAGTGTGGTGTGGCTGTAGATGAGCTTTGTGGTTTTTGTTAGAACTTTTCTACTTCTGACTACTGGTACATAAATGAATAAGTTTGAAAATGGAATGCATCAACAGAACAGTGTTGGCAGTATAAAAATACCTACAGCACCTTGTATTGCTAGGTGGTCTCCCATCCAAGTACTAACCAGGCCCAACACTCATAGCTTCCAAGATCAGATGAAATTGGGCATATCCAGTGTGGTGTGGCTGTAGATGAGCTTTGTGGTTTCTGCTAGAACTTTTCTACTTCTAGCTATTGGTAAATAAATGAAAAAGTTTGAAAATGGAATGCATCAACAGAACGGTGTTGGCAGTATAAAAATACCTACAGCACCTTGTATTCACAGGTGGTCTCCCATCCAAATACTAACCAGGCCCAACACTCCTTAGCTTCCAAGATCAGATGAAATTGTGCGTATCCAGTGTGGTGTGGCTGTAGATGAGCTTTGTGGTTTCTGCTAGAACTTTTCTACTTCTAGCTGCTGGTAAATAAATGAAAACGTTTGAAAATGGATTGCATCAACAGAACGGTGTTGGCAGTATAAAAATACCTACAGCACCTTGTATTCCCAGGTGGTCTCCCATCCAAGTACTAACCACGCCCAACACTGCTTAGCTTCCAAGATCAGATGAGATTGGGCGTATCCAGTGTGGTGTGGCTGTAAATGAGCTTAGTGGTTTCTGTTAGTACTTTTCTACTTCTAACTACTGATACATAAATGAATAAGTTTGAAAATGGAATGCATCAACAGAACGGTGTTGGCAGTATAAAAATACCTACAGCACCTTGTATTCCCAGGTGGTCTCCCATCCAAGTACTAAGCAGGCCCAACACTGCTTAGCTTCCAAGATCAGATGAGATTGAGTGTATCCAGTGTGGTGTGGCTGTAGATGAGCTTTGTGGTTTTTGTTAGAACTTTTCTACTTCTGACTACTGGTACATAAATGAATAAGTTTGAAAATGGAATGCATCAACAGAACAGTGTTGGCAGTATAAAAATACCTACAGCACCTTGTATTCACAGGTGGTCTCCCATCCAAGTACTAACCAGGCCCAACACTGCATAGCTTCCAAAATCAGATCAGATTGGGTGTATCCAGTGTGGAGTGGCTGTAGATGAGCTTTGTGGTTTCTGTTAGAACTTTTCTACTTCTAACTACTGGGAAATAAATGAAAAAGTTTGAAAATGGAATGCATCGACAGAACGGTGTTGGCAGTATAAAAATACCTACAGCACCTTATATTCACAGGTGGTCTCCCATCCAAGTACTAACCAGGCCCAACACTGCATAGCTTCCAAAATCAGATCAGATTGAGCATATCCAGTGTGGTGTGGCTGTAGATGAGTTTTGTTGTTTCTGTTAGACCTTTTCTACTTCTAGCTACTGGTACATAAATGAATAAATTTGAAAATGGAATGCATCAACAGAACGGTGTTGGCAGTATAAAAATACCCCACAGCACCTTGTATTCCCAGGTGGTCTCCCATCCAAGTACTAAGCAGGCCCAACATTGCTTAGCTACCAAGATCAGATGAGATTGGGCGAATCCAGTGTGGTGTGGCTGTAGATGAGCTTTGTGGTTTCTGCTAGAACTTTTCTACTTCTAGCTACTGGTAAATAAATGAAAAAGTTTGAAAATGGAATGCATCAACAGAACGGTGTTGGCAGTATAAAAATACCTACAGCACCTTGTATTCACAGGTGGTCTCCCATCCAAGTACTAACCAGGCACAACACTGCATAGCTTCCAAAATTAGATGAGATTGGGTGTATCCAGTGTGGAGTGGCTGTAGATGAGCTTTGTGGTTTCTGTTAGAACTTTTCTACTTCTAACTACTGGTAAATAAATGAAAAAGTTTGAAAATGGAATGCATCAACAGAACGGTGTTGGCAGTATAAAAATACCTACAGCACCTTGTATTCACAGGTGGTCTCCCATCCAAGTACTAACCAGACACAACACTGCATAGCTTCCAAAATTAGATGAGATTGGGTGTATCCAGTGTGGAGTGGCTGTAGATGAGCTTTGTGGTTTCTGTTAGAACTTTTCTACTTCTAACTACTGGTAAATAAATGAAAAAGCTTGAAAATGGAATGCATCAACAGAACGGTGTTGGCAGTATAAAAATACCTACAGCACCTTGTATTCCCAGGTGGTCTCCCATCCAAGTACTAACCACGCCCAACACTGCTTAGCTTCCAAGATCAGATGAGATTGGGCGTATCCAGTGTGGTGTGGCTGTAAATGAGCTTAGTGGTTTCTGTTAGTACTTTTCTACTTCTAACTACTGATACATAAATGAATAAGTTTGAAAATGGAATGCATCAACAGAACGGTGTTGGCAGTATAAAAATACCTACAGCACCTTGTATTCCCAGGTGGTCTCCCATCCAAGTACTAAGCAGGCCCAACACTGCTTAGCTTCCAAGATCAGATGAGATTGAGTGTATCCAGTGTGGTGTGGCTGTAGATGAGCTTTGTGGTTTTTGTTAGAACTTTTCTACTTCTGACTACTGGTACATAAATGAATAAGTTTGAAAATGGAATGCATCAACAGAACAGTGTTGGCAGTATAAAAATACCTACAGCACCTTGTATTCACAGGTGGTCTCCCATCCAAGTACTAACCAGGCCCAACACTGCATAGCTTCCAAAATCAGATCAGATTGGGTGTATCCAGTGTGGAGTGGCTGTAGATGAGCTTTGTGGTTTCTGTTAGAACTTTTCTACTTCTAACTACTGGGAAATAAATGAAAAAGTTTGAAAATGGAATGCATCGACAGAACGGTGTTGGCAGTATAAAAATACCTACAGCACCTTATATTCACAGGTGGTCTCCCATCCAAGTACTAACCAGGCCCAACACTGCATAGCTTCCAAAATCAGATCAGATTGAGCATATCCAGTGTGGTGTGGCTGTAGATGAGTTTTGTTGTTTCTGTTAGACCTTTTCTACTTCTAGCTACTGGTACATAAATGAATAAATTTGAAAATGGAATGCATCAACAGAACGGTGTTGGCAGTATAAAAATACCCCACAGCACCTTGTATTCCCAGGTGGTCTCCCATCCAAGTACTAAGCAGGCCCAACATTGCTTAGCTACCAAGATCAGATGAGATTGGGCGAATCCAGTGTGGTGTGGCTGTAGATGAGCTTTGTGGTTTCTGCTAGAACTTTTCTACTTCTAGCTACTGGTAAATAAATGAAAAAGTTTGAAAATGGAATGCATCAACAGAACGGTGTTGGCAGTATAAAAATACCTACAGCACTTTGTATTCACAGGTGGTCTCCCATCCAAGTACTAACCAGGCACAACACTGCATAGCTTCCAAAATTAGATGAGATTGGGTGTATCCAGTGTGGAGTGGCTGTAGATGAGCTTTGTGGTTTCTGTTAGAACTTTTCTACTTCTAACTACTGGTAAATAAATGAAAAAGTTTGAAAATGGAATGCATCAACAGAACGGTGTTGGCAGTATAAAAATACCTACAGAACCTTGTATTCACAGGTGGTCTCCCATCCAAGTACTAACCAGACACAACACTGCATAGCTTCCAAAATTAGATGAGATTGGGTGTATCCAGTGTGGAGTGGCTATAGATGAGCTTTGTGGTTTCTGTTAGAACTTTTCTACTTCTAACTACTGGTAAATAAATGAAAAAGCTTGAAAATGGAATGCATCAACAGAACGGTGTTTTCAGTATAAAAATACCTACAGCACCTTGTATTCACAGGTGGTCTCCCATTCAAGTACTAACCAGGCCCAACACTGCATAGCTTCCAAAATTAGATGAGATTGGGTGTATCCAGTGTGGAGTGAATGTAGATGAGCTTTGTGGTTTCTGTTAGAACTTTTCTACTTCTAACTACTGGTAAATAAATGAAAAAGTTTGAAAATGGAATGCATCAACAGAACGGTGTTGGCAGTATATAAATACCTACAGCACCTTGTATTCCCAGGTGGTCTCCCATCCAAGTACTTACCAGGCCCAACACTGCTTAGCTTCCAAGATCAGATGAGATTAGGCGTATCCAATGTGGTGTGGCTGTAGATGAGCTTTGTGGTTTCTGTTAGAACTTTTCTAATTCTAGCTACTGGTACATAAATGAATAATTTTGAAAATGGAATGCATCAACAGAACGGTGTTGGCAGTATAAAAATACCTACAGCGCCTTGTATTGCCAGGTGGTCTCCCATCCAAATACTAACCAGGCCCAACACTGCTTAGCTTCCAAGATCAGATGAGATTAGGCGCATACAGTGTGGTGTGGCTGTAGATGAGCTTTGTGGTTTCTGTTAGAACTTTTCTACTTTAACTACTGGTACATAATTGAATAAGTTTGGAAATGGAATGCATCAACAGAACGGTGTTGGCAGTATAACAATACCTACAGCACCTTGTATTCCCAGGTGGTATCCCATCCAAATACTAACCAGGCCCAACACTGCTTAGCTTCCAATATCAGATGAGATTGGGCATATCCAGTGTGGTGAGACTGTAGATGAGCTTTGTGGTTTCTGTTAGAACTTTTCTACTTCTAACTACTGGTACATAAATGAATAAGTTTGAAAATGGAATGCATCAACAGAACGGTGTTGGCAGTATAAAAATATCAACAGCACTTTGTATTCCCAGGTGGTCTCCCATCCAAGCACTAACCAGGTACAACACTGCTTAGCTTCCAAGATCAGATGAGATTGGGCGCATCCAGCGTGGTGTGGCTGTAGATGAGCTTTGTGGTTTCTTTTAGTACTTTTCTACTTCTAGCTACTGGTACATACATGAATACATTTGAAAATGGAATGCATCAACAGAACGGTGTTGGCAGTATAAAAATACCTACAGCACCTTGTATTCACAGGTGGTAACCCATACAAGTACTAACCAGGCCCAAAACTGCTTAGCTTCCAATATCAGATGAGATTGGGCATATCCAGTGTGGTGAGGCTGTGTATGAGCTTTGTGGTTTCTGTTAGAACTTTTCTACTTCTAACTACTGGTACATAAATGAATAAGTTTGAAAATGGAATGCATCAACAGAACGGTGTTGGCAGTATAAAAATACCAACAGCACTTTGTATTCCCAGGTGGTCTCCCATCCAAGCACTAACCAGGCACAACACTGCTTAGCTTCCAAGATCAGATGAGATTGGGTGTATCCAGTGTGGTGTGGCTGTAGATGAGCTTTGTGGTTTCTTTTAGTACTTTTCTACTTCTCGCTACTGGTACATACATGAATACATTTGAAAATGGAATGAATCAACAGAACAGTATTGGCTGTATAAAAATACCTACATCACCTTGTATTCCCAGGTGGTCTCCCATCCAAGTACTAACCAGGCCCAACACTCATAGCTTCGAAGATCAGATGAAATTTGGCGTATCCAGTGTGGTGTGGTGTGGCTGTAGATGAGCTTTGTGGTTTCTGCTAGAACTTTTCTACTTCTAGCTACTGGTAAATAAATGAAAAAGTTTGAAAATGGAATGCATCAACAGAACGGTGTTGGCAGTATAAAAATACATACAGCACCTTGTATTCACAGGTGGTCTCCCATCCAAGTACTAACCAGGCCCAAAACTGCATAGCTTCCAAAATCAGATGAGAATGGGTGTATCCAGTGTGGAGTGGCTGTAGATGAGCTTTGTGGTTTCTGTTAGAACTTTTCTACTTCTAACTACTGGTAAATAAATGAAAAAGTTTGAAAATAGAATGCATCAACAGAACGGTGTTGGCAGTATAAAAATACCTACAGCACCTTGTATTCCCAGGTGGTCTCCAATCCAAGCACTAACCAGACCCAACACTGCTTAGCTTCCAAGATCAGATGAGATTGGGCACATCCAGTGTGGTGTGGCTGTAGATGAGCTTTGTGGATTCTGTTAGAACTTTTCTACTTCTAACTACTGGTACATAAATGAATAAGTTTGAAAATGGAATGCATCAACAGAACGGTGTTGGCAGTATAAAAATACCAACAGCACTTTGTATTCCCAGGTGGTCTCCCATCCAAGCACTAACCAGGCACAACACTGCTTAGCTTCCAAGATCAGATGAGATTGGGTGTATCCAGTGTGGTGTGGCTGTAGATGAGCTTTGTGGTTTCTTTTAGTACTTTTCTACTTCTCGCTACTGGTACATACATGAATACATTTGAAAATGGAATGCATCAACAGAACTTTGTTGGCAGTATAAAAATACCTACAGCACCTTGTATTCCCAGGTGGTAACCCATACAAGTACTAACCAGGCCCAACACTGCTTAGCTTACAAGATCAGATGAGATTGAGCGTATCCAGTGTGGTGTGGCTGTAGATGAGCTTTGTGGTGTCTGTTAGAACTTTTCTACTTCTAACTACTGGTACATAAATGAATAAGTTTGAAAATGGAATGCATCAACAGAACAGTATTGGCAGTATAAAAATACCTACAGCACCTTGTATTCCCGGGTGGTCTCCCATCCAAGTACTAACCAGGCCCAACACTCAAAGCTTCCAAGATCAGATGTAATTTGGGCATATCCAGTGTGGTGTGGATGTAGATGAGCTTTGTGGTTTCTGCTAGAACTTTTCTACTTCTAGCTACTGGTAAATAAATGAAAAAGTTTGAAAATGGAATGCATCAACAGAACGGTGTTGGCAGTATAAAAATATCAACAGCACCTTGCATTCCCAGGTGGTCTCCCATCCAAGTACTAATCAGGAACAACACTGCTTAGCTTCCAAGATCAGATGAGATTGGGCGCATCCAGCGTGTTGTGGCTGTAGATTAGCTTTGTGGTTTCTTTTAGTACTTTTCTACTTTTAGCTACTGGTACATAAATGAATACATTTGAAAATGGAATGCATCAACAGAACGGTGTTGGCAGTATAAAAATACCTACAGCACCTTGTATTCCCAGGTGGTATCCCATCCAAGTACTAACCAGGCCCAACACTGCTTAGCTTACAAGATCAGATGAGATTGAGCGTATCCAGTGTGGTGTGGCTGTAGATGAGCTTTGTGGTTTCTGTTAGAACTTTTCTACTTCTAACTACTGGTAAATAAATGAAATAGTTTGAAAATGGAATGCATCAACAGAACGGTGTTGGCAGTATAAAAATACCTACAGCACCTTGTATTCCCAGGTGGTGTCCCATCCAAGTACTAACCAGGCCCAACACTGCTTAGTTTCTAAGATCAGATGAGATTGGGTGTATCCATTGTGGTGTGGCTGTAGATGAGCTTTGTGGTTTCTGTTAGTACTTTTCTACTTCTAACTTCTGGTACATAAATGAATAAGTTTGAAAATGGAATGCATAAAGAGAACGGTGTTGGCAGTATAAAAATACCTACAGCACCTTGTATTCCCAGGTGGTCTCCCATCCAAGTACTAACCACGCCCAACACTGCTTAGCTTCCAAGATCAGATGAGATTGGGCGTATCCAGTGTGGTGTGGCTGTAAATGAGCTTAGTGGTTTCTGTTAGTACTTTTTTACTTCTAACTACTGGTACATAAATAAATAAGTTTGAAAATGGAATGCATCAACAGAACGGTGTTGGCAGTATAAAAATACCTACAGCACCTTGTATTCCCAGGTGGTCTCCCATCCAAGTACTAAGCAGGCCCAACACTGCTTAGCTTCCAAGATCAGATGAGATTGAGCGTATCCAGTGTGGTGTGGCTGTAGATGAGCTTTGTGGTTTCTGCTAGAACTTTTCTACTTCTAGCTACTGGTAAATAAATGAAAAAGTTTGAAAATGGAATGCATCAACAGAACGGTGTTGGCAGTATAAAAATACCTACAGCACCTTGTATTCACAGGTGGTCTCCCATCCAAATACTAACCAGGCCCAAAACTGCATAGCTTCCAAAATCAGATGAGAATGGGTGTATCCAGTGTGGAGTGGCTGTAGATGAGCTTTGTGGTTTCTGTTAGAACTTTTCTACTTCTAACTACTGGTAAATAAATGAAAAAGTTTGAAAATGGAATGCATCAACAGAACGGTGTTGGCAGTATAAAAATACCTACAGCACCTTGTATTCCCAGGTGGTATCCCATCCAAATACTAACCAGGCCCAACACTGCTTAGCTTACAAGATCAGATGAGATTGAGCATATCCAGTGTGGTGTGGCTGTAGATGAGCTTTGTGGTTTCTGTTAGAACTTTTCTACTTTTAACTACTGGTACATAAATGAATAAGTTTGAAAATGGAATGAATCAACAGAACAGTATTGGCAGTATAAAAATACCTACAGCACCTTGTATTCCCAGGTGGTCTCCCATCCAAGTACTAACCAGGCCCAACACTGCTTAGTTTCTAAGATCAGATGAGATTGGGTGTATCCATTGTGGTGTGGCTGTAGATGAGCTTTGTGGTTTCTGTTAGTACTTTTCTACTTCTAACTACTGGTAAATAAATGAAAAAGCTTGAAAATGGAATGCATCAACAGAACGGTGTTGGCAGTATAAAAATACCTACAGCACCTTGTATTCACAGGTGGTCTCCCATCCAAGTACTAACCAGGCCCAACACTGCATAGCTTCCAAAATTAGATGAGATTGGGTGTATCCAGTGTGGAGTGGCTGTAGATGAGCTTTGTGGTTTCTGTTAGAACTTTTCTACTTCTAACTACTGGTAAATAAATGAAAAAGTTTGAAAATGGAATGCATCAACAGAACGGTGTTGGCAGTATATAAATACCTACAGCACCTTGTATTCTCAGGTGGTCTCCCATCCAAGTACTTACCAGGCCCAACACTGCTTAGCTTCCAAGATCAGATGAGATTAGGCGTATCCAATGTGGTGTGACTGTAGATGAGCTTTGTGGTTTCTGTTAGAACTTTTCTAATTCTAGCTACTGGTACATAATGAATAATTTTGAAAATGGAATACATCAACAGAACGGTGTTGGCAGTATAAAAATACCTACAGCGCCTTGTATTGCCAGGTGGTCTCCCATCCAAGTACTAACCAGGCCCAACACTGCTTAGCTTCCAAGATCAGATGAGATTGGGCGCATACAGTGTGGTGTGGCTGTAGATGAGCTTTGTGGTTTCTTTTAGTACTTTTCTACTTCTAGCTACTGGTACATACATGAATACATTTGAAAATGGAATGCATCAACAGAACGGTGTTGGCAGTATAAAAATACCTACAGCACCTTGTATTCCCAGGTGGTAACCCATACAAGTACTAACCAGGCCCAAAACTGCTTAGCTTCCAATATCAGATGAGATTGGGCATATCCAGTGTGGTGAGGCTGTAGATGAGCTTTGTGGTTTCTGTTAGAATTTTTCTACTTCTAACTACTGGTACATAATTGAATAAGTTTGAAAATGGAATGCATCAACAGAACGGTGTTGGCAGTATAAAAATACCCCACACCACCTTGTATTCCCAGGTGGTCTCCCATCCAAGTACTAAGCAGGCCCAACATTGCTTAGCTACCAAGATCAGATGAGATTGGGCGAATCCAGTGTGGTGTGGCTGTAGATGAGCTTTGTGGTTTCTGCTAGAACTTTTCTACTTCTAGCTACTGGTAAATAAATGAAAAAGTTTGAAAATGGAATGCATCAACAGAACGGTGTTGGCAGTATAAAAATACCTACAGCACCTTGTATTCACAGGTGGTCTCCCATCCAAGTACTAACCAGGCACAACACTGCATAGCTTCCAAAATTAGATGAGATTGGGTGTATCCAGTGTGGAGTGGCTGTAGATGAGCTTTGTGGTTTCTGTTAGAACTTTTCTACTTCTAACTACTGGTAAATAAATGAAAAAGCTTGAAAATGGAATGCATCAACAGAACGGTGTTGGCAGTATAAAAATACCTACAGCACCTTGTATTCACAGGTGGTCTCCCATCCAAGTACTAACCAGGCCCAACACTGCATAGCTTCCAAAATTAGATGAGATTGGGTGTATCCAGTGTGGAGTGGCTGTAGATGAGCTTTGTGGTTTCTGTTAGAACTTTTCTACTTCTAACTACTGGTAAATAAATGAAAAAGTTTGAAAATGGAATGCATCAACAGAACGGTGTTGGCAGTATATAAATACCTACAGCACCTTGTATTCCCAGGTGGTCTCCCATCCAAGTACTTACCAGGCCCAACACTGCTTAGCTTCCAAGATCAGATGAGATTAGGTGTATCCAATGTGATGTGGCTGTAGATGAGCTTTGTGGTTTCTGTTAGAACTTTTCTAATTCTAGCTACTGGTACATAAATGAATAATTTTGAAAATGGAATGCATCAACAGAACGGTGTTGGCAGTATAAAAATACCTACAGCGCCTTGTATTGCCAGGTGGTCTCCCATCCAAGTACTAACCAGGCCCAACACTGCTTAGCTTCCAAGATCAGATGAGATTGGGCGCATACAGTGTGGTGTGGCTGTAGATGAGCTTTGTGGTTTCTGTTAGAACTTTTCTACTTTTAACTACTGGTACATAATTGAATAAGTTTGAAAATGGAATGCATCAACAGAACGGTGTTGGCAGTATAACAATACCTACAGCACCTTGTATTCCCAGGTGGTATCCCATCCAAATACTAACCAGGCCCAACACTGCTTAGCTTCCAATATCAGATGAGATTGGGCATATCCAGTGTGGTGAGGCTGTAGATGAGCTTTGTGGTTTCTGTTAGAACTTTTCTACTTCTAACTACTGGTACATAAATGAATAAGTTTGAAAATGGAATGCATCAACAGAACGGTGTTGGCAGTATAAAAATACCAACAGCACTTTGTATTCCCAGGTGGTCTCCCATCCAAGCACTAACCAGGTACAACACTGCTTAGCTTCCAAGATCAGATGAGATTGGGCGCATCCAGCGTGGTGTGGCTGTAGATGAGCTTTGTGGTTTCTTTTAGTACTTTTCTACTTCTAGCTACTGGTACATACATGAATACATTTGAAAATGGAATGCATCAACAGAACGGTGTTGGCAGTATAAAAATACCTATAGCACCTTGTATTCCCAGGTGGTAACCCATACAAGTACTAACCAGGCCCAAAACTGCTTAGCTTCCAATATCAGATGAGATTGGGCATATCCAGTGTGGTGTGGCTGTAGATGAGCTTTGTGGTTTCTGTTAGAACTTTTCTACTTCTAACTACTGGTACATAATTGAATAAGTTTGAAAATGGAATGAATCAACAGAACAGTATTGGCAGTATAAAAATACCTACAGCACCTTGTATTCCCAGGTGGTCTCCCATCCAAGTACTAACCAGGCCCAACACTCATAGCTTCGAAGATCGGATGAAATTTGGCGTATCCAGTGTGGTGTGGTGTGGCTGTAGATGAGCTTTGTGGTTTCTGCTAGAACTTTTCTACTTCTAGCTACTGGTAAATAAATGAAAAAGTTTGAAAATGGAATGCATCAACAGAACGGTGTTGGCAGTATAAAAATACCTACAGCACATTGTATTCACAGGTGGTCTCCCATCCAAGTACTAACCAGGCCCAAAACTGCATAGCTTCCAAAATCAGATGAGAATGGGTGTATCCAGTGTGGAGTGGCTGTAGATGAGCTTTGTGGTTTCTGTTAGAACTTTTCTACTTCTAACTACTGGTAAATAAATGAAAAAGTTTGAAAATAGAATGCATCAACAGAACGGTGTTGGCAGTATAAAAATACCTACAGCACCTTGTATTCCCAGGTGGTCTCCAATCCAAGTACTAACCAGGCCCAACACTGCTTAGCTTCCAAGATCAGATGAGATTGGGCACATCCAGTGTGGTGTGGCTGTAGATGAGCTTTGTGGTTTCTGTTAGAACTTTTCTACTTCTAACTACTGGTACATAAATGAATAAGTTTGAAAATGGAATGCATCAACAGAACGGTGTTGGCAGTATAAAAATACCAACAGCACTTTGTATTCCCAGGTGGTCTCCCATCCAAGCACTAACCAGGAACAACACTGCTTAGCTTCCAAGATCAGATGAGATTTGGCGCATCCAGCATGGTGTGGCTGTAGATGAGCTATGTGGTTTCTTTTAGTACTTTTCTACTTCTAGCTACTGGTACATACATGAATACATTTGAAAATGGAATGCATCAACAGAACGGTGTTGGCAGTATAAAAATACCTACAGCACCTTGTATTCCCAGGTGGTAACCCATACAAGTACTAACCAGGCCCAACACTGCTTAGCTTACAAGATCAGATGAGATTGAGCGTATCCAGTGTGGTGTGGCTGTAGATGAGCTTTGTGGTTTCTGTTAGAACTTTTCTACTTCTAACTACTGGTACATAAATGAATAAGTTTGAAAATGGAATGCATCAACAGAACATTATTGGCAGTATAAAAATACCTACAGCACCTTGTATTCCCGGGTGGTCTCCCATCCAAGTACTAACCAGGCCCAACACTCAAAGCTTCCAAGATCAGATGAAATTGGGCATATCCAGTGTGGTGTGGATGTAGATGAGCTTTGTGGTTTCTGCTAGAACTTTTCTACTTCTAGCTACTGGTAAATAAATGAAAAAGTTTGAAAATGGAATGCATCAACAGAACGGTGTTGGCAGTATAAAAATATCAACAGCACCTTGTATTCCCAGGTGGTCTCCCATCCAAGTACTAACCAGGAACAACACTGCTTAGCTTCCAAGATCAGATAAGATTGGGCGCATCCAGCGTGTTGTGGCTGTAGATTAGCTTTGTGGTTTCTTTTAGTACTTTTCTACTTTTAGCTACTGGTAAATAAATGAATACATTTGAAAATGGAATGCATCAACAGAACGGTGTTGGCAGTATAAAAATACCTACAGCACCTTGTATTCCCAGGTGGTATCCCATCCAAGTACTAACCAGGCCCAACACTGCTTAGCTTACAAGATCAGATGAGATTGAGCGTATCCAGTGTGGTGTGGCTGTAGATGAGCTTTGTGGTTTCTGTTAGAACTTTTCTACTTCTAACTACTGGTAAATAAATGAAACAGTTTGAAAATGGAATGCATCAACAGAACGGTGTTGGCAGTATAAAAATACCTACAGCACCTTGTATTCCCAGGTGGTGTCCCATCCAAGTACTAACCAGGCCCAACACTGCTTAGTTTCTAAGATCAGATGAGATTGGGTGTATCCATTGTGGTGTGGCTGTAGATGAGCTTTGTGGTTTCTGTTAGTACTTTTCTACTTCTAACTACTGGTACATAAATGAATAAGTTTGAAAATGGAATGCATAAAGAGAACGGTGTTGGCAGTATAAAAATACCTACAGCACCTTGTATTCCCATGTGGTCTCCCATCCAAGAACTAACCACGCCCAACACTGCTTAGCTTCCAAGATCAGATGAGATTGGGCGTATCCAGTGTGGTGTGGCTGTAAATGAGCTTAGTGGTTTCTGTTAGTACTTTTCTACTTCTAACTACTGGTACATAAATGAATAAGTTTGAAAATGGAATGCATCAACAGAACGGTGTTGGCAGTATAAAAATACCTACAGCACCTTGTATTCCCAGGTGGTCTCCCATCCAAGTACTAACCAGGCCCAACACTCATAGCTTCCAAGATCAGATGAAATTGGGCGTATCCAGTGTGGTGTGGCTGTAGATGAGCTTTGTGGTTTCTGCTAGAACTTTTCTACTTCTAGCTATTGGTAAATAAATGAAAAAGTTTGAAAATGGAATGCATCAACAGAACGGTGTTGGCAGTATAAAAATACCTACAGCACCTTGTATTCACAGGTGGTCTCCCATCCAAGTACTAACCAGGCCCAACACTCCATAGCTTCCAAGATCAGATGAAATTGGGCGTATCCAGTGTGGTGTGGCTGTAGATGAGCTTTGTGGTTTCTGCTAGAACTTTTCTACTTCTAGCTACTGGTAAATAAATGAAAAAGTTTGAAAATGGAATGCATCAACAGAACGGTGTTGGCAGTATAAAAATACCTACAGCACCTTGTATTCACAGGTGGTCTCCCATCCAAATACTAACCAGGCCCAAAACTGCATAGCTTCCAAAATCAGATGAGAATGGGTGTATCCAGTGTGGAGTGGCTGTAGATAAGCTTTGTGGTTTCTGTTAGAACTTTTCTACTTCTAACTACTGGTAAATAAATGAAAAAGTTTGAAAATGGAATGCATCAACAGAACGGTGTTGGCAGTATAAAAATACCTACAGCACCTTGTATTCCCAGGTGGTCTCCCATCCAAGTACTAACCACGCCCAACACTGCTTAGCTTCCAAGATCATATGAGATTGGGCGCATCCAGTGTGGTGTGGCTGTAGATGAGCTTTGTGGTTTCTGTTAGACCTTTTCTACTTCTAGCTACTGGTACATAAATGAATACATTTGAAAATGGAATGCATCAACAGAACGGTGTTGGCAGTATAAAAATACCTACAGCACCTTGTATTCCCAGGTGGTATCCCATCCAAATACTAACCAGGCCCAACACTGCTTAGCTTACAAGATCAGATGAGATTGAGCATATCCAGTGTGGTGTGGCTGTAGATGAGCTTTGTGGTTTCTGTTAGAACTTTTCTACTTTTAACTACTGGTACATAAATGAATAAGTTTGAAAATGGAATGAATCAACAGAACAGTATTGGCAGTATAAAAATACCTACAGCACCTTGTATTCCCAGGTGGTCTCCCATCCAAGTACTAACCAGGCCCAATACTGCTTAGTTTCTAAGATCAGATGAGATTGGGTGTATTCATTGTGGTGTGGCTGTAGATGAGCTTTGTGGTTTATGTTAGTACTTTTCTACTCCTAACTTCTGGTACATAAATGAATAAGTTTGAAAATGGAATGTATAAAGAGAACGGTGTTGGCAGTATAAAAATACCTACAGCACCTTGTATTCCCAGGTGGTCTCCCATCCAAGTACTAAGCAGGCCCAACACTGCTTAGCTTCCAAGATCAGATGAGATTGAGCGTATCCAGTGTGGTGTGGCTGTAGATGAGCTTTGTGGTTTTTGTTAGAACTTTTCTACTTCTAACTACTGGTACATAAATTAATAAGTTTGAAAAAGGAATGCATCAACAGAACAATGTTGGCAGTATAAAAATACCTACAGCACCTTGTATTCCCAGGTGGTCTCCCATCCAAGTACTAACCAGACCCAACACTCATAGCTTCCAAGATCAGATGAAATTGGGCGTATCCAGTGTGGTGTGGCTGTAGATGAGCTTTGTGATTTCTGCTAGAACTTTTCTACTTCGAGCTATTGGTAAATAAATGAAAAAGTTTGAAAATGGAATGCATCAACAGAACGGTGTTGGCAGTATAAAAATACCTACAGCATCTTGTATTCACAGGTGGTCTCCTATCCAAGTACTAACCAGGCCCAACACTCCATAGCTTCCAAGATCAGATGAAATTGGGCGTATCCAGTGTGGTGTGGCTGTAGATGAGCTTTGTGGTTTCTGCTAGAACTTTTCTACTTCTAGCTACTGGTAAATAAATGAAAAAGTTTGAAAATGGAATGCATCAACAGAACGGTGTTGGCAGTATAAAAATACCTACAGCACCTTGTATTCCCAGGTGGTATCCCATCCAAATACTAACCAGGCCCAACACTGCTTATCTTACAAGATCAGATGAGATGGAGCATATCCAGTGTGGTGTGGCTGTAGATGAGCTTTGTGGTTTCTGTTAGATCTTTTCTACTTTTAACTACTGGTACATAAATGAATAAGTTTGAAAATCGAATGAATCAACAGAACAGTATTGGCAGTATAAAAATACCTACAGCACCTTGTATTCCCAGGTGGTCTCCCATCCAAGTACTAACCAGACCCAACACTCATAGGCCCTCATTCCGAGTTGTTCGCTCGTTCTTTTTCATCGCATCGCAGTGAAAATCCGCTTAGTACGCATGCGCAAAGTTCGCACTGCGACTGCGCCAAGTAACTTTACTATGAAGAAAGTATTTTTACTCACGGCTTTTTCTTCGCTCCGGCGATCGTAATGTGATTGACAGGAAATGGGTGTTACTGGGCGGAAACACGGCGTTTCAGGGGCGTGTGGCTGAAAACGCTACCGTTTCCGGAAAAAACGCAGGAGTGGCCGGAGAAACGGTGGGAGTGCCTGGGCGAACGCTGGGTGTGTTTGTGACGTCAACCAGGAACGACAAGCACTGAAATGATCGCACAGGCAGAGTAAGTCTGGAGCTACTCTGAAACTGCTAAGTAGTTAGTAATCGCAATATTGCGAATACATCGGTCGCAATTTTAAGAAGCTACGATTCACTCCCAGTAGGCGGCGGCTTAGCGTGTGTAACTCTGCTAAATTCGCCTTGCGACCGATCAACTCGGAATGAGGGCCATAGCTTCCAAGATCAGATGAAATTGGGCGTATCCAGTGTGGTGTGGCTGTAGATGAGCTTTGTGATTTCTGCTAGAACTTTTCTACTTCGAGCTATTGGTAAATAAATGAAAAAGTTTGAAAATGGAATGCATCAACAGAACGGTGTTGGCAGTATAAAAATACCTACAGCATCTTGTATTCACAGGTGGTCTCCTATCCAAGTACTAACCAGGCCCAACACTCCATAGCTTCCAAGATCAGATGAGATTGGGTGTATCCATTGTGGTGTGGCTGTAGATGAGCTTTGTGGTTTCTGTTAGTACTTTTCTACTTCTAACTACTGATACATAAATGAATAAGTTTGAAAATGGAATGCATCAACAGAACGGTGTTGGCAGTATAAAAATACCTACAGCACCTTGTATTCCCAGGTGGTCTCCCATCCAAGTACTAAGCACGCCCAACACTGCTTAGCTTCCAAGATCAGATGAGATTCAGCGTATCCAGTGTGGTGTGGCTGTAGATGAGCTTTGTGGTTTTTGTTAGAACTTTTCTACTTCTGACTACTGGTACATAAATGAATAAGTTTGAAAATGGAATGCATCAACAGAACAGTGTTGGCAGTATAAAAATACCTACAGCACCTTGTATTGCTAGGTGGTCTCCCATCCAAGTACTAACCAGGCCCAACACTCATAGCTTCCAAGATCAGATGAAATTGGGCATATCCAGTGTGGTGTGGCTGTAGATGAGCTTTGTGGTTTCTGCTAGAACTTTTCTACTTCTAGCATTTGGTAAATAAATGAAAAAGTTTGAAAATGGAATGCATCAACAGAACGGTGTTGGCAGTATAAAAATACCTACAGCACCTTGTATTCACAGGTGGTCTCCCATCCAAATACTAACCAGGCCCAACACTCCTTAGCTTCCAAGATCAGATGAAATTGTGCGTATCCAGTGTGGTGTGGCTGTAGATGAGCTTTGTGGTTTCTGCTAGAACTTTTCTACTTCTAGCTACTGGTAAATAAATGAAAACGTTTGAAAATGGAATGCATCAACAGAACGGTGTTGGCAGTATAAAAATACCTACAGCACCTTGTATTCCCAGGTGGTCTCCCATCCAAGTACTAACCACGCCCAACACTGCTTAGCTTCCAAGATCAGATGAGATTGGGCGTATCCAGTGTGGTGTGGCTGTAAATGAGCTTAGTGGTTTCTGTTAGTACTTTTCTACTTCTAACTACTGATACATAAATGAATAAGTTTAAAAATGGAATGCATCAACAGAACGGTGTTGGCAGTATAAAAATACCTACAGCACCTTGTATTCCCAGGTGGTCTCCCATCCAAGTACAAAGCAGGCCCAACACTGCTTAGCTTCCAAGATCAGATGAGATTGAGTGTATCCAGTGTGGTGTGGCTGTAGATGAGCTTTGTGGTTTTTGTTAGAACTTTTCTACTTGTGACTACTGGTACATAAATGAATAAGTTTGAAAATGGAATGCATCAACAGAACAGTGTTGGCAGTATAAAAATACCTACAGCACCTTGTATTGCTAGGTGGTCTCCCATCCAAGTACTAACCAGGCCCAACACTCATAGCTTCCAAGATCAGATGAAATTGGGCGTATCCAGTGTGGTGTGGCTGTAGATGAGCTTTGTGGTTTCTGCTAGAACTTTTCTACTTCTAGCTACTGGTAAATAAATGAAAAAGTTTGAAAATGGAATGCATCAACAGAACGGTGTTGGCAGTATAAAAATAACTACAGCACCTTATATTCACAAGTGGTCTCCCATCCAAGTACTAACCAGGCCCAACACTGCATAGCTTCCAAAATCAGATGAGATTGGGTGTATCCAGTGTGGAGTGGCTGTAGATGAGCTTTGTGGTTTCTGTTAGAACTTTTCTACTTTTAACTACTGTTAAATAAATGAAAAAGTTTGAAAATGGAATGCATCAACAGAACGGTGTTGGCAGTATAAAAATACTTACAGCACCTTGTATTCACAGGTGGTCTCCCATCCAAGTACTAACCAGGCCCAACACTCCTTAGCTTCCAAGATCAGATGAAATTGGGCGTATCCAGTGTGGTGTGGCTGTAGATGAGCTTTGTGGTTTCTGCTAGAACTTTTCTACTTCTAGCTACTGGTAAATAAATGAAAAAGTTTGAAAATGGAATGCATCAACAGAACGGTGTTGGCAGTATAAAAATACCTACAGCACCTTGTATTCACAGGTGGTCTCCCATACAAGTACTAACCAGGCCCAACACTGCATAGCTTCCAAAATCAGATGAGATTGGGTGTATCCAGTGTGGAGTGGCTGTAGATGAGCTTTGTGGTTTCTGTTAGAACTTTTCTACTTCTAACTACTGGTAAATAAATGAAAAAGTTTGAAAATGGAATGCATCAACAGAACGGTGTTGGCAGTATAAAAATACCTACAGCACCTTGTATTCCCAGGTGGTCTCCCATCCAAGTACTAACCAGGCTCGACACTGCTTAGCTTCCAAGATCATATGAGATTGGGCGTATCCAGTGTGGTGTGGCTGTAGATGAGCTTTGTGGTTTCTGTTAGACATTTTCTACTTCTAGCTACTGGTACATAAATGAATACATTTGAAAATGGAATGCATCAACAGAACAGTATTGGCAGTATAAAAATACCTACAGCACCTTGTATTCCCAGGTGGTCTCCCATCTAAGTAATAGCCAGGCCCTACACTCATAGCTTCCAAGATCAGATGAAATTGGGCGTATCCAGTGTGGTGTGGCTGTAGATGAGCTTTGCGGTTTCTGCTAGAACTTTTCTACTTCTAGCTACTGGTAAATAAATGAAAAAGTTTGAAAATGGAATGCATCAACAGAACGGTGTTGGCAGTATAAAAATACCTACAGCACCTTGTATTCACAGGTGGTCTCCCATCCAAATACTAACCAGGCCCAAAACTGCATAGCTTCCAAAATCAGTAGAGAATGGGTGTATCCAGTGTGGAGTGGCTGTAGATGAGCTTTGTGGTTTCTGTTAGAACTTTTCTACTTCTAACTACTGGTAAATAAATGAAAAAGTTTGAAAATGGAATGCATCAACAGAACGGTGTTGGCAGTATAAAAATACCTACAGCACCTTGTATTCCTAGGTGGTCTCCCATCAAAGTACTAACCAGGCCCAACACTGCTTAGTTTCCAAGATCAGATGAGATTGGGTGCGTACAGTGTGATGTGGCTTTAGTTGAGCTTTGCGGTATCTGTTAGAACTTTTCTACTTCTAACTACTGGTACATAAATGAATAAGTTTGAAAATGGAATGCATCAACAGTACGGTGTTGCCAGTTTAAAATTACCTACAGCATCTTGTATTCCCAGGTGGTCTCCCATCCAAGTACTAACCAGGCCCAACACTCATAGCTTCCAAGATCAGATGAAATTGGGCATATCCAGTGTGGTGTGGCTGTAGATGAGCTTTGTGGTTTCTGCTAGAACTTTTCTACTTTTAACTACTGGTAAATAAATGAAAAAGTTTGAAAATGGAATGCATCAACAGAACGGTGTTGGCAGTATAAAAATACCAACAGCACCTTGTATTCCCAGGTGGTCTCCCATCCAAGTACTAACCAGGAACAACACTGCTTAGCTTCCAAGACCAGATAAGACTGAGCGCATCCAGCGTGGTGTGGCTGTAGATTAGCTTTGTGGTTTCTTTTAGTACTTTTCTACTTCTAGCTACTGGTACATAAATGAATACATTTGAAAATGGAATGCATCAACAGAACGGTGTTGGCAGTATAAAAATACCTACAGCACCTTGTATTCCCAGGTGGTATCCCATCCAAGTACTAACCAGGCCCAACACTGCTTAGCTTACAAGATCAGATGAGATTGAGCGTATCCAGTGTGGTGTGGCTGTAGATGAGCTTTGTGGTTTCTGTTAGAACTTTTCTGCTTCTAACTACTGGTAAATAAATGAAATAGTTTGAAAATGGAATGCATCAACAGAACGGTGTTGGCAGTATAAAAATACCTACAGCACCTTGTATTCCCAGGTGGTCTCCCATCCAAGTACTAACCAGGCCCAACACTGCTTAGTTTCTAAGATCAGATGAGATTGGGTGTATCCATTGTGGTGTGGCTGTAGATGAGCTTTGTGTTTTTTGTTAGTACTTTTTTACTTCTAACTTCTGGTACATAAATGAATAAGTTTGAAAATGGAATGCATAAAGAGAACGGTGTTGGCAGTATAAAAATACCTACAGCACCTTGTATTCACAGGTGGTCTCCCATCCAAGTACTAACCACGCCCAACACTGCTTAGCTTCCAAGAGCAGATGAGATTGGGCGTATCCAGTGTGGTGTGGCTGTAGATGAGCTTTGTGGTTTCTGCTAGAACTTTTCTACTTCTAGCTACTGGTAAATAAATGAAAAAGTTTGAAAATGGAATGCATCAACAGAACGGTGTTGGCAGTATAAAAATAACTACAGCACCTTGTATTCACAAGTGGTCTCCCATCCAAGTACTAACCAGGCCCAACACTGCATAGCTTCCAAAATCAGATGAGATTGGGTGTATCCAGTGTGGAGTGGCTGTAGATGAGCTTTGTGGTTTCTGTTAGAACTTTTCTACTTCTAACTACTGGTAAATAAATGAAAAAGTTTGAAAATGGAATGCATCAACAGAACGGTGTTGGCAGTATAAAAATACCTACAGCACCTTGTATTCCTAGGTGGTCTCCCATCAAAGTACTAACCAGGCCCAACACTGCTTAGTTTCCAAGATCAGATGAGATTGGGTGCGTACAGTGTGATGTGGCTTTAGTTGAGCTTTGCGGTTTCTGTTAGAACTTTTCTACTTCTAACTACTGGTACATAAATGAATAAGTTTGAAAATGGAATGCATCAACAGTACGGTGTTGCCAGTTTAAAATTACCTACAGCATCTTGTATTCCCAGGTGGTCTCCCATCCAAGTACTAACCAGGCCCAACACTCATAGCTTCCAAGATCAGATGAAATTGGGCATATCCAGTGTGGTGTGGCTGTAGATGAGCTTTGTGGTTTCTGCTAGAACTTTTCTACTTTTAACTACTGGTAAATAAATGAAAAAGTTTGAAAATGGAATGCATCAACAGAACGGTGTTGGCAGTATAAAAATACCAACAGCACCTTGTATTCCCAGGTGGTCTCCCATCCAAGTACTAACCAGGAACAACACTGCTTAGCTTCCAAGACCAGATAAGACTGAGCGCATCCAGCGTGGTGTGGCTGTAGATTAGCTTTGTGGTTTCTTTTAGTACTTTTCTACTTCTAGCTACTGGTACATAAATGAATACATTTGAAAATGGAATGCATCAACAGAACGGTGTTGGCAGTATAAAAATACCTACAGCACCTTGTATTCCCAGGTGGTATCCCATCCAAGTACTAACCAGGCCCAACACTGCTTAGCTTACAAGATCAGATGAGATTGAGCGTATCCAGTGTGGTGTGGCTGTAGATGAGCTTTGTGGTTTCTGTTAGAACTTTTCTGCTTCTAACTACTGGTAAATAAATGAAATAGTTTGAAAATGGAATGCATCAACAGAACGGTGTTGGCAGTATAAAAATACCTACAGCACCTTGTATTCCCAGGTGGTCTCCCATCCAAGTACTAACCAGGCCCAACACTGCTTAGTTTCTAAGATCAGATGAGATTGGGTGTATCCATTGTGGTGTGGCTGTAGATGAGCTTTGTGTTTTTTGTTAGTACTTTTTTACTTCTAACTTCTGGTACATAAATGAATAAGTTTGAAAATGGAATGCATAAAGAGAACGGTGTTGGCAGTATAAAAATACCTACAGCACCTTGTATTCACAGGTGGTCTCCCATCCAAGTACTAACCACGCCCAACACTGCTTAGCTTCCAAGAGCAGATGAGATTGGGCGTATCCAGTGTGGTGTGGCTGTAGATGAGCTTTGTGGTTTCTGCTAGAACTTTTCTACTTCTAGCTACTGGTAAATAAATGAAAAAGTTTGAAAATGGAATGCATCAACAGAACGGTGTTGGCAGTATAAAAATAACTACAGCACCTTGTATTCACAAGTGGTCTCCCATCCAAGTACTAACCAGGCCCAACACTGCATAGCTTCCAAAATCAGATGAGATTGGGTGTATCCAGTGTGGAGTGGCTGTAGATGAGCTTTGTGGTTTCTGCTAGAACTTTTCTACTTCTAGCTATTGGTAAATAAATGAAAAATTTTAAAAATGGAATGCATCAACAGAACGGTGTTGGCAGTATAAAAATACCTACAGCACCTTGTATTCACAGGTGGTCTCCCATCCAAATACTAACCAGGCCCAACACTCCTTAGCTTCCAAGATCAGATGAAATTGGGCGTATCCAGTGTGGTGTGGCTGTAGATGAGCTTTGAGGTTTCTGCTAGAACTTTTCTACTTCTAGCTACTGGTAAATAAATGAAAAAGTTTGAAAATGGAATGCATCAACAGAACGGTGTTGGCAGTATAAAAATAACTACAGCACCTTGTATTCACAAGTGGTCTCCCATCCAAGTACTAACCAGGCCCAACACTGCATAGCTTCCAAAATCAGATGAGATTGGGTGTATCCAGTGTGGAGTGGCTGTAGATGAGCTTTGTGGTTTCTGTTAGAACTTTTCTACTTTTAACTACTGTTAAATAAATGAAAAAGTTTGAAAATGGAATGCATCAACAGAACGGTGTTGGCAGTATAAAAATACTTACAGCACCTTGTATTCACAGGTGGTCTCCCATCCAAGTACTAACCAGGCCTAACACTCCTTAGCTTCCAAGATCAGATGAAATTGGGCGTATCCAGTGTGGTGTGGCTGTAGATGAGCTTTGTGGTTTCTACTAGAACTTTTCTACTTCTAGCTACTGGTAAATAAATGAAAAAGTTTGAAAATGGAATGCATCAACAGGACGGTGTTGGCAGTATAAAAATACCTACAGCACCTTGTATTCACAGGTGGTCTCCCATACAAGTACTAACCAGGCCCAACACTGCATAGCTTCCAAAATCAGATGAGATTGGGTGTATCCAGTGTGGAGTGGCTGTAGATGAGCTTTGTGGTTTCTGTTAGAACTTTTCTACTTCTAACTACTGGTAAATAAATGAAAAAGTTTGAAAATGGAATGCATCAACAGAACGGTGTTGGCAGTATAAAAATACCTACAGCACCTTGTATTCCCAGGTGGTCTCCAATCCAAGTACTAACCAGGCCCAACACTGCTTAGCTTCCAAGATTATATGAGATTGGGCGTATCCAGTGTGGTGTGGCTGTAGATGAGCTTTATGGTTTCTGTTAGACATTTTCTACTTCTAGCTACTGGTACATAAATGAATACATTTGAAAATGGAATGCATCAACAGAACGGTGTTGGCAGTATAAAAATACTTACAGCACCTTGTATTCCCAGGTGGTATCCCATCCAAGTACTAACCAGGCCCAACACTGCTTAGCTTACAAGATCAGATGAGATTGAGCGTATCCAGTGTGGTGTGGCTGTAGATGAGCTTTGAGGTTTCTGATAGAACTTTTCTACTTCTAACTACTGGTACATAAATGAATAAGTTTGAAAATGGAATGAATCAACAGAACAGTATTGGCAGTATAAAAATACCTACAGCACCTTGTATTCCCAGGTGGTCTCCCATCTAAGTAATAGCCAGGCCCTACACTCATAGCTTCCAAGATCAGATGAAATTGGGCATATCCAGTGTGGTGTGGCTGTAGATGAGCTTTGCGGTTTCTGCTAGAACTTTTCTACTTCTAGCTACTGGTAAATAAATGAAAAAGTTTGAAAATGGAATGCATCAACAGAACGGTGTTGGCAGTATAAAAATACCTACAGCACCTTGTATTCACAGGTGGTCTCCCATCCAAATACTAACCAGGCCCAAAACTGCATAGCTTCCAAAATCAGTAGAGAATGGGTGTATCCAGTGTGGAGTGGCTGTAGATGAGCTTTGTGGTTTCTGTTAGAACTTTTCTACTTCTAACTACTGGTAAATAAATGAAAAAGTTTGAAAATGGAATGCATCAACAGAACGGTGTTGGCAGTATAAAAATACCTACAGCACCTTGTATTCCTAGGTGGTCTCCCATCAAAGTACTAACCAGGCCCAACACTGCTTAGTTTCCAAGATCAGATGAGATTGGGCGCATCCAGTGTGGTGTGGCTGTAGATGAGCTTTGTGGTTTCTGTTAGAACTTTTCTACTTCTAACTACTGGTACATAAATGAATTAGTTTGAAAATGGAATGCATCAACAGAACGGTGTTAGCAGTATAAAAATACCTACAGCACCTTGTATTCCAAGGTGGTCTCCCATCCAAGTACTAACCAGGCCCAACACTACTTAGCTTCCAAGATCAGATTAGATTTGGTTTATCCAATGTGGTGTGGCTGTAGATGAGCTTTGTGGTTTCTGTTAGAACTTTTCTACTTCTAACTACTGGTAAATAAATGAAAAAGTATGAAAATGGAATGCCTCAACAGAACGGTGTTGGCAGTATAAAAATACCTAAAACATCTTGTATTCCCAGATGGTCTCCCATCCAAGTTCTAACCAGGCCCAACACTGCTTAACTTTCAAGATCAGATGAGATTGGGTGCGTACAGTGTGATGTGGCTGTAGATGAGCTTTGCGGTTTCTGTTAGAACTTTTCTACTTCTAACTACTGGTACATAAATGAATAAGTTTGAAAATGGAATGCATCAACAGAACGGTGTTGCCAGTTTAAAATTACCTACAGCACCTTGTATTCCCAGGTGGTCTCCCATCCAAGTACTAACCAGGCCCAACACTCATAGCTTCCAAGATCAGATGAAATTGGGCATATCCAGTGTGGTGTGGCTGTAGATGAGCTTTGTGGTTTCTGCTAGAACTTTTCTACTTTTAACTACTGGTAAATAAATGAAAAAGTTTGAAAATGGAATGCATCAACAGAACGGTGTTGGCAGTATAACAATACCTACAGCACCTTGTATTCCCAGGTGATATCCCATCCAAATATTATTCAGGCCCAACACTGCTTAGCTTCCAAGATCAGATGAGATTGGGCGCATCCAGTGTGGTGTGGCTATAGATGAGCATTGTGGTTTCTGTTAGAACTTTTCTACTTCTAACTACTGGTACATAAATGAATTAGTTTGAAAATGGAATGCATCAACAGAACGGTGTTGGCAGTATAAAAATACCTACAGCACCTTGTATTGCCAGGTGGTCTCCCATCCAAGTACTAACCAGGCCCAACACAGCTTAGCTTCCAAGATCAGATGAGATTGGGTGCATCCAGTGTGGTGTGGCTGTAGATGAGCTTTGTGGTTTCTGCTAGAACTTTTCTACTTCTAGCAAATAAATGAAAAAGTTTGAAAATGGAATGCATCAACAGAACGGTGTTGGCAGTGTAAAAATGCCTACAGCACCTTGCATTCACAGGTTGTCTCCCATCCAAGTACTAACCAGGCCCATCACTGCTTAGCTTCCAAGATCAGATAAGATTGGGTGTATCCAGTTTGGTGTGGTTGTAGATGAGCTTTGTGGTTTCTGCTAGAACTTTTCTACTTCTAACTACTGGTACACAAATGAATAAGTTTGAAAATGGAATGCATCAACAGAACGGTGTTGGCAGTATAAAAAGACATACAGCACCTTGTATTGCCAGGTGGTCTCCCATCCAAGTACTAAACAGGCCCAACACTGCTTAGCTTTCAAGATCAGATGAAATTGGGCGTATCCAGTGTGGTGTGACTGTAGATGAGCTTTGTGGTTTCTGTTAGAACTTTTCTACTTCTAACTACTGGTACATAAATGAATAAGTTTGAAAATGGAATGCATCAACAGAACGGTGTTGGCAGTATAAAAATACCTACAGCACCTTGTATTCCCAGGTGGTCTCCCATCCAAGTACTAAGCAGACCCAACACTGCTTAGCTTCCAAGATCAGATGAGATTGAGCGTATCCAGTGTGGTGTGGCTGTAGATGAGCTTTGTGGTTTTTGTTAGAACTTTTCTACTTCTAACTACTGGTACATAAATGAATAAGTTTGAAAATGGAATGCATCAACAGAACAGTGTTGGCAGTATAAAAATACCTACAGCACCTTGTATTCCCAGGTGGTCTCCCATCCAAGTACTAACCAGGCCCAACACTCATAGCTTCCAAGATCAAATGAAATTGGGCGTATCCAGTGTGGTGTGGCTGTAGATGAGCTTTGTGGTTTCTGCTAGAACTTTTCTACTTCTAGCTATTGGTAAATAAATGAAAAAGTTTGAAAATGGAATGCATCAACAGAACGGTGTTGGCAGTATAAAAATACCTACAGCACCTTGTATTCACAGGTGGTCTCCCATCCAAGTACTAACCAGGCCCAACACTCCTTAGCTTCCAAGATCAGATGAAATTGGGCGTATTCAGTGTGGTGTGGCTGTAGATGAGCTTTGTGGTTTCTGCTAGAACTTTTCTACTTCTAGCTACTGGTAAATAAATGAAAAAGTTTGAAAATGGAATGCATCAACAGAACGGTGATGGCAGTATAAAAATACCCACAGCACCTTGTATTCACAGGTGGTCTCCCATCCAAATACTAACCAGGCCCAAAACTGCATAGCTTCCAAACCCAGATGAGAATGGGTGTATCCAGTGTGGAGTGGCTGTAGATGAGCTTTGTGGTTTCTGTTAGAACTTTTCTACTTCTAACTACTGGTAAATAAATGAAAAAGTTTGAAAATGGAATGCATTAACAGAACGGTGTTGGCAGTATAAAAATACCTACAGCACCTTGTATTCCCAGGTGGTCTCCCATCCAAGTACTAACAAGGCCCAACAATGCTTAGCTTCCAAGATCATATGAGATTGGGCGTATCCAGTGTGGTGTGGCTGTAGATGAGCTTTGTGGTTTCTGTTAGACCTTTTCTACTTTTAGCTACTGGTACATAAATGAATACATTTGAAAATGGAATGCATCAACAGAACGGTGTTGGCAGTATAAAAATACCTACAGCACCTTGTATTCCCAGGTGGTATCCCATCCAAGTACTAACCAGGCCCAACACTGCTAAGCTTACAAGATCAGATGAGATTGAGCGTATCCAGTGTGGTGTGGCTGTAGATGAGCTTTGTGGTTTCTACTAGAACTTTTCAACTTCTAGCTACTGGTAAATAAATGAAAAAGTTTGAAAATGGAATGCATCAACAGAACGGTGTTGGCAGTATAAAAATACCTACAGCACCTTGTATTCACAAGTTGTCTCCCAACCAAGTACTAACCAGGCCCAACACTGCATAGCTTCCAAAATCAGATGAGATTGGGTGTATCCAGTGTGGAGTGGCTGTAGATGAGCTTTGTGGTTTCTGTTAGAACTTTTCTACTTCTAACTACTGGTAAATAAATGAAAAAGTTTGAAAATGGAATGCATCAACAGAACGGTGTTGGCAGTATAAAAATACTTACAGCACCTTGTATTCACAGGTGGTCTCCCATCCAAGTACTAACCAGGCCCAACACTCCTTAGCTTCCAAGATCAGATGAAATTGGGCGTATCCAGTGTGGTGTTGCTGTAGATGAGCTTTGTGGTTCCTGCTAGAACTTTTCTACTTCTAGCTACTGGTAAATAAATGAAAAAGTTTGAAAATGGAATGCATCAACAGAACGGTGTTGGCAGTATAAAAATACCAACAGCACCTTGTATTCACAGGTGGTCTCCCATCCAAGTACTAACCACGCCCAACACTGCTTAGCTTCCAAGAGCAGATGAGATTGGGCGTATCCAGTGTGGTGTGGCTGTAGATGAGCTTTGTGGTTTCTGCTAGAACTTTTCTACTTTTAACTACTGGTAAATAAATGAAAAAGTTTGAAAATGGAATGCATCAACAGAACGGTGTTGGCAGTATAAAAATACCAACAGCACCTTGTATTCCCAGGTGGTCTCCCATCCAAGTACTAACCAGGAACAACACTGCTTAGCTTCCAAGACCAGATAAGACTGAGCGCATCCAGCGTGGTGTGGCTGTAGATTAGCTTTGTGGTTTCTTTTAGTACTTTTCTACTTCTAGCTACTGGTACATAAATGAATACATTTGAAAATGGAATGCATCAACAGAACGGTGTTGGCAGTATAAAAATACCTACAGCACCTTGTATTCCCAGGTGGTATCCCATCCAAGTACTAACCAGGCCCAACACTGCTTAGCTTACAAGATCAGATGAGATTGAGCGTATCCAGTGTGGTGTGGCTGTAGATGAGCTTTGTGGTTTCTGTTAGAACTTTTCTGCTTCTAACTACTGGTAAATAAATGAAATAGTTTGAAAATGGAATGCATCAACAGAACGGTGTTGGCAGTATAAAAATACCTACAGCACCTTGTATTCCCAGGTGGTCTCCCATCCAAGTACTAACCAGGCCCAACACTGCTTAGTTTCTAAGATCAGATGAGATTGGGTGTATCCATTGTGGTGTGGCTGTAGATGAGCTTTGTGTTTTTTGTTAGTACTTTTTTACTTCTAACTTCTGGTACATAAATGAATAAGTTTGAAAATGGAATGCATAAAGAGAACGGTGTTGGCAGTATAAAAATACCTACAGCACCTTGTATTCACAGGTGGTCTCCCATCCAAGTACTAACCACGCCCAACACTGCTTAGCTTCCAAGAGCAGATGAGATTGGGCGTATCCAGTGTGGTGTGGCTGTAGATGAGCTTTGTGGTTTCTGCTAGAACTTTTCTACTTCTAGCTACTGGTAAATAAATGAAAAAGTTTGAAAATGGAATGCATCAACAGAACGGTGTTGGCAGTATAAAAATAACTACAGCACCTTGTATTCACAAGTGGTCTCCCATCCAAGTACTAACCAGGCCCAACACTGCATAGCTTCCAAAATCAGATGAGATTGGGTGTATCCAGTGTGGAGTGGCTGTAGATGAGCTTTGTGGTTTCTGCTAGAACTTTTCTACTTCTAGCTATTGGTAAATAAATGAAAAATTTTAAAAATGGAATGCATCAACAGAACGGTGTTGGCAGTATAAAAATACCTACAGCACCTTGTATTCACAGGTGGTCTCCCATCCAAATACTAACCAGGCCCAACACTCCTTAGCTTCCAAGATCAGATGAAATTGGGCGTATCCAGTGTGGTGTGGCTGTAGATGAGCTTTGAGGTTTCTGCTAGAACTTTTCTACTTCTAGCTACTGGTAAATAAATGAAAAAGTTTGAAAATGGAATGCATCAACAGAACGGTGTTGGCAGTATAAAAATAACTACAGCACCTTGTATTCACAAGTGGTCTCCCATCCAAGTACTAACCAGGCCCAACACTGCATAGCTTCCAAAATCAGATGAGATTGGGTGTATCCAGTGTGGAGTGGCTGTAGATGAGCTTTGTGGTTTCTGTTAGAACTTTTCTACTTTTAACTACTGTTAAATAAATGAAAAAGTTTGAAAATGGAATGCATCAACAGAACGGTGTTGGCAGTATAAAAATACTTACAGCACCTTGTATTCACAGGTGGTCTCCCATCCAAGTACTAACCAGGCCTAACACTCCTTAGCTTCCAAGATCAGATGAAATTGGGCGTATCCAGTGTGGTGTGGCTGTAGATGAGCTTTGTGGTTTCTACTAGAACTTTTCTACTTCTAGCTACTGGTAAATAAATGAAAAAGTTTGAAAATGGAATGCATCAACAGGACGGTGTTGGCAGTATAAAAATACCTACAGCACCTTGTATTCACAGGTGGTCTCCCATACAAGTACTAACCAGGCCCAACACTGCATAGCTTCCAAAATCAGATGAGATTGGGTGTATCCAGTGTGGAGTGGCTGTAGATGAGCTTTGTGGTTTCTGTTAGAACTTTTCTACTTCTAACTACTGGTAAATAAATGAAAAAGTTTGAAAATGGAATGCATCAACAGAACGGTGTTGGCAGTATAAAAATACCTACAGCACCTTGTATTCCCAGGTGGTCTCCAATCCAAGTACTAACCAGGCCCAACACTGCTTAGCTTCCAAGATTATATGAGATTGGGCGTATCCAGTGTGGTGTGGCTGTAGATGAGCTTTATGGTTTCTGTTAGACATTTTCTACTTCTAGCTACTGGTACATAAATGAATACATTTGAAAATGGAATGCATCAACAGAACGGTGTTGGCAGTATAAAAATACTTACAGCACCTTGTATTCCCAGGTGGTATCCCATCCAAGTACTAACCAGGCCCAACACTGCTTAGCTTACAAGATCAGATGAGATTGAGCGTATCCAGTGTGGTGTGGCTGTAGATGAGCTTTGAGGTTTCTGATAGAACTTTTCTACTTCTAACTACTGGTACATAAATGAATAAGTTTGAAAATGGAATGAATCAACAGAACAGTATTGGCAGTATAAAAATACCTACAGCACCTTGTATTCCCAGGTGGTCTCCCATCTAAGTAATAGCCAGGCCCTACACTCATAGCTTCCAAGATCAGATGAAATTGGGCATATCCAGTGTGGTGTGGCTGTAGATGAGCTTTGCGGTTTCTGCTAGAACTTTTCTACTTCTAGCTACTGGTAAATAAATGAAAAAGTTTGAAAATGGAATGCATCAACAGAACGGTGTTGGCAGTATAAAAATACCTACAGCACCTTGTATTCACAGGTGGTCTCCCATCCAAATACTAACCAGGCCCAAAACTGCATAGCTTCCAAAATCAGTAGAGAATGGGTGTATCCAGTGTGGAGTGGCTGTAGATGAGCTTTGTGGTTTCTGTTAGAACTTTTCTACTTCTAACTACTGGTAAATAAATGAAAAAGTTTGAAAATGGAATGCATCAACAGAACGGTGTTGGCAGTATAAAAATACCTACAGCACCTTGTATTCCTAGGTGGTCTCCCATCAAAGTACTAACCAGGCCCAACACTGCTTAGTTTCCAAGATCAGATGAGATTGGGCGCATCCAGTGTGGTGTGGCTGTAGATGAGCTTTGTGGTTTCTGTTAGAACTTTTCTACTTCTAACTACTGGTACATAAATGAATTAGTTTGAAAATGGAATGCATCAACAGAACGGTGTTAGCAGTATAAAAATACCTACAGCACCTTGTATTCCAAGGTGGTCTCCCATCCAAGTACTAACCAGGCCCAACACTACTTAGCTTCCAAGATCAGATTAGATTTGGTTTATCCAATGTGGTGTGGCTGTAGATGAGCTTTGTGGTTTCTGTTAGAACTTTTCTACTTCTAACTACTGGTAAATAAATGAAAAAGTATGAAAATGGAATGCCTCAACAGAACGGTGTTGGCAGTATAAAAATACCTAAAACATCTTGTATTCCCAGATGGTCTCCCATCCAAGTTCTAACCAGGCCCAACACTGCTTAACTTTCAAGATCAGATGAGATTGGGTGCGTACAGTGTGATGTGGCTGTAGATGAGCTTTGCGGTTTCTGTTAGAACTTTTCTACTTCTAACTACTGGTACATAAATGAATAAGTTTGAAAATGGAATGCATCAACAGAACGGTGTTGCCAGTTTAAAATTACCTACAGCACCTTGTATTCCCAGGTGGTCTCCCATCCAAGTACTAACCAGGCCCAACACTCATAGCTTCCAAGATCAGATGAAATTGGGCATATCCAGTGTGGTGTGGCTGTAGATGAGCTTTGTGGTTTCTGCTAGAACTTTTCTACTTTTAACTACTGGTAAATAAATGAAAAAGTTTGAAAATGGAATGCATCAACAGAACGGTGTTGGCAGTATAACAATACCTACAGCACCTTGTATTCCCAGGTGATATCCCATCCAAATATTATTCAGGCCCAACACTGCTTAGCTTCCAAGATCAGATGAGATTGGGCGCATCCAGTGTGGTGTGGCTATAGATGAGCATTGTGGTTTCTGTTAGAACTTTTCTACTTCTAACTACTGGTACATAAATGAATTAGTTTGAAAATGGAATGCATCAACAGAACGGTGTTGGCAGTATAAAAATACCTACAGCACCTTGTATTGCCAGGTGGTCTCCCATCCAAGTACTAACCAGGCCCAACACAGCTTAGCTTCCAAGATCAGATGAGATTGGGTGCATCCAGTGTGGTGTGGCTGTAGATGAGCTTTGTGGTTTCTGCTAGAACTTTTCTACTTCTAGCAAATAAATGAAAAAGTTTGAAAATGGAATGCATCAACAGAACGGTGTTGGCAGTGTAAAAATGCCTACAGCACCTTGCATTCACAGGTTGTCTCCCATCCAAGTACTAACCAGGCCCATCACTGCTTAGCTTCCAAGATCAGATAAGATTGGGTGTATCCAGTTTGGTGTGGTTGTAGATGAGCTTTGTGGTTTCTGCTAGAACTTTTCTACTTCTAACTACTGGTACACAAATGAATAAGTTTGAAAATGGAATGCATCAACAGAACGGTGTTGGCAGTATAAAAAGACATACAGCACCTTGTATTGCCAGGTGGTCTCCCATCCAAGTACTAAACAGGCCCAACACTGCTTAGCTTTCAAGATCAGATGAAATTGGGCGTATCCAGTGTGGTGTGACTGTAGATGAGCTTTGTGGTTTCTGTTAGAACTTTTCTACTTCTAACTACTGGTACATAAATGAATAAGTTTGAAAATGGAATGCATCAACAGAACGGTGTTGGCAGTATAAAAATACCTACAGCACCTTGTATTCCCAGGTGGTCTCCCATCCAAGTACTAAGCAGACCCAACACTGCTTAGCTTCCAAGATCAGATGAGATTGAGCGTATCCAGTGTGGTGTGGCTGTAGATGAGCTTTGTGGTTTTTGTTAGAACTTTTCTACTTCTAACTACTGGTACATAAATGAATAAGTTTGAAAATGGAATGCATCAACAGAACAGTGTTGGCAGTATAAAAATACCTACAGCACCTTGTATTCCCAGGTGGTCTCCCATCCAAGTACTAACCAGGCCCAACACTCATAGCTTCCAAGATCAAATGAAATTGGGCGTATCCAGTGTGGTGTGGCTGTAGATGAGCTTTGTGGTTTCTGCTAGAACTTTTCTACTTCTAGCTATTGGTAAATAAATGAAAAAGTTTGAAAATGGAATGCATCAACAGAACGGTGTTGGCAGTATAAAAATACCTACAGCACCTTGTATTCACAGGTGGTCTCCCATCCAAGTACTAACCAGGCCCAACACTCCTTAGCTTCCAAGATCAGATGAAATTGGGCGTATTCAGTGTGGTGTGGCTGTAGATGAGCTTTGTGGTTTCTGCTAGAACTTTTCTACTTCTAGCTACTGGTAAATAAATGAAAAAGTTTGAAAATGGAATGCATCAACAGAACGGTGATGGCAGTATAAAAATACCCACAGCACCTTGTATTCACAGGTGGTCTCCCATCCAAATACTAACCAGGCCCAAAACTGCATAGCTTCCAAACCCAGATGAGAATGGGTGTATCCAGTGTGGAGTGGCTGTAGATGAGCTTTGTGGTTTCTGTTAGAACTTTTCTACTTCTAACTACTGGTAAATAAATGAAAAAGTTTGAAAATGGAATGCATTAACAGAACGGTGTTGGCAGTATAAAAATACCTACAGCACCTTGTATTCCCAGGTGGTCTCCCATCCAAGTACTAACAAGGCCCAACAATGCTTAGCTTCCAAGATCATATGAGATTGGGCGTATCCAGTGTGGTGTGGCTGTAGATGAGCTTTGTGGTTTCTGTTAGACCTTTTCTACTTTTAGCTACTGGTACATAAATGAATACATTTGAAAATGGAATGCATCAACAGAACGGTGTTGGCAGTATAAAAATACCTACAGCACCTTGTATTCCCAGGTGGTATCCCATCCAAGTACTAACCAGGCCCAACACTGCTAAGCTTACAAGATCAGATGAGATTGAGCGTATCCAGTGTGGTGTGGCTGTAGATGAGCTTTGTGGTTTCTACTAGAACTTTTCAACTTCTAGCTACTGGTAAATAAATGAAAAAGTTTGAAAATGGAATGCATCAACAGAACGGTGTTGGCAGTATAAAAATACCTACAGCACCTTGTATTCACAAGTTGTCTCCCAACCAAGTACTAACCAGGCCCAACACTGCATAGCTTCCAAAATCAGATGAGATTGGGTGTATCCAGTGTGGAGTGGCTGTAGATGAGCTTTGTGGTTTCTGTTAGAACTTTTCTACTTCTAACTACTGGTAAATAAATGAAAAAGTTTGAAAATGGAATGCATCAACAGAACGGTGTTGGCAGTATAAAAATACTTACAGCACCTTGTATTCACAGGTGGTCTCCCATCCAAGTACTAACCAGGCCCAACACTCCTTAGCTTCCAAGATCAGATGAAATTGGGCGTATCCAGTGTGGTGTTGCTGTAGATGAGCTTTGTGGTTCCTGCTAGAACTTTTCTACTTCTAGCTACTGGTAAATAAATGAAAAAGTTTGAAAATGGAATGCATCAACAGAACGGTGTTGGCAGTATAAAAATACCTACAGCACCTTTTATTCACAGGTGGTCTCCCATCCAAGTACTAACCAGGCCCAACACTGCATAGCTTCATAAAATCAGATGAGATTGGGTGTATCCAGTGTGGAGTGGCTGTAGATGAGTTTTGTGGTTTCTGTTAGAACTTTTCTACTTCTAACTACTGGTACATAAATGAATAAGTTTGAAAATGGAATGAATCAACAGAACAGTATTGGCAGTATAAAAATACCTACAGCACCTTGTATTCCCAGGTGGTCTTCCATCCAAGTTACTAACCAGACCCAACACTGCTTAGCTTCCAAGATCAGATGAGATTGGGCGCATCCAGTGTGGTGTGGCTATAGATGAGCATTGTGGTTTCTGTTAGAACTTTTCTACTTCTAACTACTGGTACATAAATGAATTAGTTTGAAAATGGAATGCATCAACAGAACGGTGTTGGCAGTATAAAAATACCTACAGCACCTTGTATTGCCAGGTGGTCTCCCATCCAAGTACTAACCAGGCCCAACACTGCTTAGCTTCCAAGATCAGATGAGATTGGGCGTATCCAGTGTGGTGTGGCTGTAGATGAGCTTTGTGGTTTCTGTTAGAACTTTTCTACTTTTAACTACTGGTACATAATTGAATAAGTTTGAAAATGGAATGCATCAACAGAACGGTGTTGGCAGTATAACAATACCTACAGCACCTTGTATTCCCAGGTGATATCCCATCCAAATATTATTCAGGCCCAACACTGCTTAGCTTCCAAGATCAGATGAGATTGGGCGCATCCAGTGTGGTGTGGCTATAGATGAGCATTGTGGTTTCTGTTAGAACTTTTCTACTTCTAACTACTGGTACATAAATGAATTAGTTTGAAAATGGAATGCATCAACAGAACGGTGTTGGCAGTATAAAAATACCTACAGCACCTTGTATTGCCAGGTGGTCTCCCATCCAAGTACTAACCAGGCCCAACACAGCTTAGCTTCCAAGATCAGATGAGATTGGGTGCATCCAGTGTGGTGTGGCTGTAGATGAGCTTTGTGGTTTCTGCTAGAACTTTTCTACTTCTAGCAAATAAATGAAAAAGTTTGAAAATGGAATGCATCAACAGAACGGTGTTGGCAGTGTAAAAATGCCTACAGCACCTTGCATTCACAGGTTGTCTCCCATCCAAGTACTAACCAGGCCCATCACTGCTTAACTTCCAAGATCAGATAAGATTGGGTGTATCCAGTTTGGTGTGGTTGTAGATGAGCTTTGTGGTTTCTGTTAGAACTTTTCTACTTCTAACTACTGGTACACAAATGAATAAGTTTGAAAATGGAATGCATCAACAGAACGGTGTTGGCAGTATAAAAAGACATACAGCACCTTGTATTGCCAGGTGGTCTCCCATCCAAGTACTAAACAGGCCCAACACTGCTTAGCTTTCAAGATCAGATGAAATTGGGCGTATCCAGTGTGGTGTGACTGTAGATGAGCTTTGTGGTTTCTGTTAGAACTTTTCTACTTCTAACTACTGGTACATAAATGAATAAGTTTGAAAATGGAATGCATCAACAGAACGGTGTTGGCAGTATAAAAATACCTACAGCACCGTGTATTCCCAGGTGGTCTCACATCCAAGTACTAACCAGGCCCAACACTGCTTAGCTTCCAAGATCAGATGAGATTGGGCGTATCCAGTGTGTTGTGACTGTAGATGAGCTTTGCGGTTTCTGTTAGAACTTTTCTACTTCTAACTACTGGTACATAAAAGAATAAGTTTGAAAATTGAATGCATCAACAGAATGGTGTTTGCAGTATAAAAATACCTACAGCACCTTGTATTCCCAGGTGGTCTCCCATCCAAGTACTAACCAGGCCCAACACTGCTTGGTTCCCAAGATCAGATGAGATTGGGCGTATCCAGTGTGGTGAGGCTGTAGATGAGCTTTGTGGTTTCTGTTAGAACTTTTCTACTTCTAGCTACTGGTACATAAATGAATAAGTTTGAAAATGGAATGCATCAACAGATCGGTGTTGGCAGTATAAAAATACCTACAGCACCTTGTATTCCCAGGTGGTCTCACATCCAAGTACTAACCAGGCCCAACACTGCTTAGTTCCCAAGATCAGATGAGATTGAGCGTATCCAGTGTGGTGTGGCTATAGATGACCTTTGTGGTTTCTGTTAGAACTTTTCTACTTCTAACTACTGGTACATAAATGATTAAGTTTGAAAATGGAATGCATCAACAGAACGGAGTTGGCATTATATAAATACCTACAGCACCTTGTATCCCCAGGTGGTCTCCCATCCAAGTACTAACCAGGCCCAACACTGCTCAGCTTCCAAGATCAGATGAGATTGGGAGTATCCAGTGTGGTGTGGCTGTAGATGAGCTTTGTGGTTTCTGTTAGAACTTTTCTACTTTTAACTACTGGTACATAATTGAATAAGTTTGAAAATGGAATGCATCAACAGAACGGTGTTGGCAGTATAACAATACCTACAGCACCTTGTATTCCCAGGTGGTATCCCAACCAGATACTAACCAGGCCCAACACTGCTTAGCTTCCAATATCAGATGAGATTGGGCATATCCAGTGTGGTGAGGCTGTAGATGAGCTTTGTGGTTTCTGTTAGAACTTTTCTACTTCTAACTACTGGTACATAAATGAATAAGTTTGAAAATGGAATGCATCCACAGAACGGTGTTAGCAGTATTAAAAAACCTACAGCACCGTGTATTCCCAGGTGGTCGCCCATCCAAGTACTGACCAGGCCCAACACTGCTTAGCTTCCAAGATCAGATGAGATTGGGTGCATCCAGTGTGGTGTGCCTGTAGATGAGCCTTGTGGTTTCTGCTAGAACTTTTCTACTTCTAGCAAATAAATGAAAAAGTTTGAAAATGGAATGCATCAACAGAACGGTGTTGGCAGTGTAAAAATGCCTACAGTACCTTGCATTCACAGGTGGTCTCCCATCCAAGTACTTACCAGGCCTATCACTGCTTTGCTTCCAAGATCAGATAAGATTGGGTGTATCCAGTTTGGTGTGGTTGTAGATGAGCTTTGTGGTTTCTGTTAGAACTTTTCTACTTCTAGCTACTGTAAATAAATGAAAAAGTTTGAAAATGGAATGCATCAACAGAACGGTGTTGGCAGTCTAAAAACACCTACAGCACCTTGTATTCCCAGGTGGTCTCCCATCCAAGTACTAACCAGGCACAACACTGCTTCGCTTCCAAGATCAGATGAGATTGGGCGCATCCAGCGTGGTGTGGCTGTAGATGAGCTTTGTGGCTGTAGATGAGCTTTGTGGTTACTGTTAGAACTTTTCTACTTCTAACTACTGGTACATAAATGAATAAGTTTGAAAATGGAATGCATCAACAGAACGGTGTTGGCAGTATAAAAAGACCTACAGCACCTTGTATTCCCAGGTGGTCTCCCATCCAAGTACTAACCACGCCCAACACTGCTTAGGTTCCAAGATCAGATGAGATTCTTTTATGTACCAGTAGTTAGAAGTAGAAAAGTTCTCACAGAAACCACAAAGCTCATCTTCAACCACACCATACTGGATACCAGTGTTGTGTGGCTGTAGATGAGCTTTGTGGCTGTAGATGAGCTTTGTGGTTACTGTTAGAACTTTTCTACTTCTAACTACTGGTACATAAATGAATACATTTGAAAATGGAATGCATCAACAGAACGGTGATGGCAGTATAAAAATACCTACAGCACCTTGTATTCCCAGGTGGTATCCCATACAAGTACTAACCAGGCCCAACACTGCTTAGCTTACAAGATCAGATGAGATTGAGCGTATCCAGTGTGGTGTGGCTGTAGATGAGCTTTGTGGTTTCTGTTAGAACTTTTCTACTTCTAACTACTGGTACATAAATGAATAAGTTTGAAAATGGAATGCATCCACAGAACTGTGTTAGCAGTATTAAAAAACCTACAGCACCGTGTATTCCCAGGTGGTCACCCATCCAAGTACTGACTAGGCCCAACACTGCTTAGCTTCCAAGATCAGATGAGATTGGGTGCATCCAGTGTGGTGTGGCTGTAGATGAGCTTTGTGGTTTCTGCTAGAACTTTTCTACTTCTAGCAAATAAATGAAAAAGTTTGAAAATGGAATGCATCAACAGAACGGTGTTGGCAGTGTAAAAATGCCTACAGCACCTTGCATTCACAGGTGGTCTCCCATCCAAGTACTAACCAGGCCCATCACTGCTTAGCTTCCAAGATCAGATAAGATTGGGTGTATCCAGTTTGGTGTGGTTGTAGATGAGCTTTGTGGTTTCTGTTAGAACTTTTCTACTTCTAGCTACTGTAAATAAATGAAAAAGTTTGAAAATGGAATGCATCAACAGAATGGTGTTGGCAGTATAAAAACACCTACAGCACCTTGCATTCCCAGGTGGTCTCCAATCCAAGTACTAACCAGGCCCAACACTGCTTAGCTTCCAAGATCAGAAGAGATTGGGCGAGTCCAGTGTGGTGTGGCTGCAGATGAGTTTTGTGGTTTCTGTTAGAACTTTTCTATTTCTAACTACTGGTAAATAAATGAAAAAGTTTGAAAATGGAATGCATCAACAGAACGGAGTTGGCAGTATAAAAATATCTGCAGCACCTTGCATTCTCATGTGGTTTCCCATCCAAATACTAACCAGGCCCAGCACTGCTTAGTTTCCAAGATTAGATGAGATTGGGCGTCTCCAGTGTGGTGTGGCTGTAGATGAGCTTTGTGGTTTCTGTTAGAACTTTTCTACTTCTAACTACTGGTACATAAATGAATAAGTTTGAAAATGGAATGCATCAACAGAACGGTGTTGGCAGTATAAAAAGACATACAGCACCTTGTATTGCCAGGTGGTCTCCCATCCAAGTACTAAACAGGCCCAACACTGCTTAGCTTTCAAGATCAGATGAGATTGGGCGTATCCAGTGTGGTGTGACTGTAGATGAGCTTTGTGGTTTCTGTTAGAACTTTTCTACTTCTAACTACTGGTACATAAATGAATAAGTTTGAAAATGGAATGCATCAACAGAACGGTGTTGGCAGTATAAAAATACCTACAGCACCGTGTATTCCCAGGTGGTCTCACATCCAAGTACTAACCAGGCCCAACACTGCTTAGCTTCCAAGATCAGATGAGATTGGGCGTATCCAGTGTGTTGTGGCTGTAGATGAGCTTTGTGGTTTCTGTTAGAACTTTTCTACTTCTAACTACAGGTACATAAAAGAATAAGTTTGGAAATTGAATGCATCAACAGAATGGTGTTTGCAGTATAAAAATACCTACAGCACCTTGTAATCACAGGTGGTCTCCCATCCAAGTACTAACCAGGCCCAACACTGCTTAGTTCCCAAGATCAGATGAGATTGGGCGTATCCAGTGTGGTGAGGCTGTAGATGAGCTTTGTGGTTTCTGTTAGAAATTTTCTACTTCTAGCTACTGGTACATAAATGAATAAGTTTGAAAATGGAATGCATCAACAGAACGGTGTTGGTAGTATAAAAATACCTACAGCACCTTGTATTCCCAGAAGGTCTCACTTCCAAGTACTAACCATGCCCAACACTGCTTAGTTCCCAAGATCAGATGAGATTGAGCGTATCCAGTGTGGTGGGGCTATAGATGAGCTTTGTGGTTTCTGTTAGAACTTTTCTACTTCTAACTACTGGTACATAAATGATTAAGTTTGAAAATGGAATACATCAACAGAACGGAGTTGGCAGTATATAAATACCTACAGCACCTTGTATCCTTAGGTGGTCTCCCATCAAAGTACTTACCAGGCCCAACACTGCTTAGCTTCCAAGATCAGATGAGATTAGGCGTATCCAATGTGGTGTGGCTGTAGATGGGCTTTGTGGTTTCTGTTAGAACTTTTCTAATTCTAGCTACTGGTACATAAATGAATAATTTTGAAAATGGAATACATCAACAGAACGGTGTTGGAAGTATAAAAATGCCTACAGCACCTTGTATTGCCAGGTGGTCTCCCATCCAAGTACTAACCAGGCCCAACACTGCTCAGCTTCCAAGATCAGATGAGATTGGGAGTATCCAGTGTGGTGTGGCTGTAGATGAGCTTTGTGGTTTCTGTTAGAACTTTTCTTCTTCTAGCTACTGGTACATAAATGAATAAATTTGAAAATGGAATGCATCAACAGAACGGTTTTGGCAGTATAAAAATACCTACAACACTTTGTATTCCCAGGAGGTCTCCCATCCAAGTACTAACCAGGCCCAACACTGCTTAGCTTCCAAGATCAGATGAGATTGGGCAAATCCAGTGTGGTGTGGCTGTAGATGAGCTTTGTTGTTTCTGTTAGACCTTTTCTACTTCTAGCTACTGGTACATAAATGAATACATTTGAAAATGGAATGCATCAACAGAACGGTGTTGGCAGTATAAAAATACCTACAGCACCTTGTATTCCCAGGTGGTCTCCCATCCAAGTACTAACCAGGCCCAACACTGCTTAACTTCCAAGATCAGATGAGATTGGGCGAATCCAGTGTGGTGTGGTCATAAATGAGCTTTGTGGTTTCTGTTAGAACTTTTCTACTTCTATCTACTTGTACATAAATGAATAAGTTTGAAAATGGAATGCATCAACAGAACGGTGTTGGCAGTATAAAAATACCTACAGCACCTTGTATTCCCAGGTGGTCTCCCATCCAAGTACTAACCAGGCCCAGCACTGCTTAGTTTCCAAGATCAGATGAGATTGGGCGTATCCAGTGTGCTGTGGCTGTAGATAAGCTTTGTGGTTTCTTTTAGAACTTTTCTACTTCTAGCTACTGGTACATAAATGACTAAGTTTGAAAATAGAAAGCATCAACAGAACGGTGTTGGCAGTATAAAAATACGTACAGCACCTTGTATTGCCAGGTGGTCTCCCATCCAAGTACTAACCAGATCCAACACTGCTTAGCTTTCAAGATCAGATGAGATTGGGCGTATCCAGTGTGGTGTGGCTGTAGTTGAGCTTTGTGGTTTCTGCTAGAACTTTTCTACTTCTAACTACTGGTACATAAATTAATAAGTTTGAAAATGGAATGCATCAACAGAACGGTGTAGGCATTATAAAAATACCTACAGCACCTCATATTCCCAGGTGGTCCCCCACCCAAATTCTAAACAGGCCCAACACTGCTTAGCTTCCAAGATCAGATGAGATTGGGCGTATCCAGTGTGGTGTGGCTGTAGATGAGCTTTGTGGTTTCTGTTAGAACTTTTCTACTTCTAACTACTGGTAATTAAATGAATACGTTTGAAAATGGAATGCATCAACAGAACAGTGTTGGCAGTATAAAAATACCTCCAGCACCTCGTATTCCTAGGTGGTCTCCCACCCAAGTACTAAACAGGCACAACACTGCTTAGCTACCAAGATCAGATGAGATTGGGCGTATCCAGTGTGGTGTGACTGTAGATGAGCTTTGTGGTTTCTGTTAGAACTTTTCTACTTCTAACTACTTGTACATAAATGAAAAAGTTTAAAAATGGAATGCATCAACAGAACGGTGTTGGCAGTATATAAATACCTACAGCACCTTGTATTCCCAGGTGGTCTCCCATCCAAGTACTAACCAGGCCCAACACTGCTTAGCGTCCAACATCAGATGAGATTGGGCGTATCCAGTGTGGTGTGGCTGTAGATGAGCTTTGCGGTTTCTGTTAGAACTTTTCTACTTCTAGCTAATGGTACATAAATGAATAAGTTTGAAAATGGAATGCATCAACAGAACGGTGTTGGCAGTATAAAAATACTAACAGCACCTTGTATTGCCAGGTGGTCTCCCATCCAAGTACTAAACAGGCCCAACACTGCTTAACTTCCAAGATCAGATGAGATTGGGTGTATCCAGTGTGGTATGGCTGTAGATAAGCTTTGTGGTTTTTGTTAGAACTTTTCTACTTCTAACTACTGGTAAATAAATGAAAAAGTTTGAAAATAGAATGCATCAACAGAACGGTGTTGGCAGTATAAAAATATCTGCAGCACCAGGTATTCCCAGGTGGTCTCCCATTCAAGTACTAACCAGGCCCAGCACTGCTTAGTTTCCAAGATCAGATGAGATTGGGCGTATCCAGTGTGGTGTGGCTGTAGATGAGCTTTGTGGTTTCTGTTAGAACTTTTCTACTTCTAACTACTGGTAAATAAATGAAAAAGTTTAAAAATGGAATGCATCAACAGAACGGTGTTGGCAGTATACAAAGACCTACAGCACCTTGTATTCCTAGGTGGTCTCCCATCCAAGTATTAACCAGGCCCAGCACTGCTTAGTTCCCAAGATCAGATGAGATTGGGCGTATCCAGTGTGGTGTGGCTGTAGTTGAGCTTTGTGGTTTCTGCTAGAACTTTTCTACTTCTAACTACTGGTACATAAATTAATAAGTTTGAAAATGGAATGCATCAACAGAACGGTGTAGGCAGTATAAAAATACTTACAGCACCTCATATTCCCAGGTGGTCCCCCACCCAAATTCTAAACAGGCCCAACACTGCTTAGCTTCCAAGATCAGTTGAGATTGGGCGTATCCAGTGTGGTGTGGCTGTAGATGAGCTTTGTGGTTTCTGTTAGAACTTTTCTACTTCTAACTACTGGTAATTAAATGAATACGTTTGAAAATGGAATGCATCAACAGAACGGTGTTGGCAGTATAAAAATACCTACAGCACCTCGTATTCCTAGGTGGTCTCCCACCCAAGTACTAAACAGGACCAACACTGCTTAGCTTCCAAGATCAGATGAGATAGGGCGTATCCAGTGTGGTGTGGCTGTAGATGAGCTTTGTGGTTTCTGTTAGAACTTTTCTACTTCTAACTACTGGTAAATAAATGAAAAAGTTTAAAAATGGAATGCATCAACAGAACGGTGTTGGCAGTATACAAAGACCTACAGCACCTTGTATTCCTAGGTGGTCTCCCATCCAAGTATTAACCAGGCCCAGCACTGCTTAGTTCCCAAGATCAGATGAGATTGGGCGTATCCAGTGTGGTGTGGCTGTAGATGAGCTTTGTGGTTTCTGTTAGAAATTTTCTACTTCTAACTACTGGTACAT